>NC_142156.1:18262269-18412423 GCF_024610735.1 Ursus americanus | reverse complement strand
GGAGGAGTAGAATTTCTGGGCCATATGGTAACTCTATGTTTAACATTTTGGGGAACTGCCAGACTGTTTTCCAAAGCAGCCGCACCATTTTATGTTCCCATCGGCAGTGCACGAGGGTTCCAACTTCTCCACATCCTCACCGACACTTGTTCTTTTCTGTCTTCTCTATTTTAGCCATCCTGGTGGGTGTGAAGTGGCATCTCCCTGTGGTTTTGATTTTGACTTTGATTTTTGAGCGAGTGGAGGAGCGGTGGGAAAATGACTTACAGCAGAAGTGGCCACTGGAGAGCCCAAGAGCACTGGAGGCACGGAGCTCTCGGCGTGGCCGGGCCGTGGCACCTGGCCTTCTTTGGTGCCTGCTCATTTTCAGAACTCGTTTCTCCAGTCTTTCCATTGCTTCTGTGAGTTACCAGAGAGTCTTCAAATAAAGTCCCTTTCCACTTAAGCTAACCAGAGCCACTTCCTTTTGCTGCAAATCAAAGATGATGATTGATACTATATTTAAGCTACTATCCCTTAGTCTTGACACTTACTTATACTTCCTGAATTGCGTCTTGTTGCAATCTTTCACTTCTTCTCCCCAAACTACTGTAATTGTCTCCTTGCTGTTGTCCCTTTTCCCAGCCATCCCCTCCTGCCATCACGCAGTCCTATGCTTCTAAGATGCAAACGTAATCCACTTCTCCTTTACTTTAATCTTCAAGTTTAACCTCCTTGATTTAGGGCACAAGGCCATCCATAATGTAACCACTGCTTTCTCTGGGTTGCTCTCCTGCACCACCCCTAGTGACCCCTGATTGGCTTAGAGTGCCTCATGTATGTCATTCCCTCTCCACCTACCCTGATCTCCTCCTCCTTCCCACCCCATCTGCTCTCAATGCCCCTATATCATATCACAAGATACTGTAATTATCATTGACATGTGTTTCCCTCATTACCACATAAACTTCTTAAGGGCAAGGACCACGCTCCGTGCCACATTGTATCCAGGGCTTACCACGCTGTGTTGACACTGAGGTCACTTAGTAAGAGGATCTGTAGGTGACCAGTTACTGTCATCCCACCATTTATTCTAAAAAAGTCGAAAAGGTAGAGGTGGCCAATCGGACACTGAGGAAGGGGTGAGTGGCATGCATTTGCAGACGATTTCCTGCATAGAAGGCTGCCTTCTGGCAATTACCCGTGACTAGGGAGAAGGTAGAGTTAAACACGATTGTTTATGAAGGAACAAGATCACAGAGAAAATTGTGGTTACATTTTCTTAAGATAGTGAAATCTCTGGAAAACTAAGGAAGATGAAGTGATGCCAACTCAGGCCGTAAGGTTTATGAAGCTGAAGCCAGCTGTGAGCATTTCTACCTTTGGCTGGTGTCACATGAAAGAACATGTCAGCTTCAGGGCTGGCTCCACATGTGACTTACTGGTGGTATTTACTGGTGGTATTTCCTGGGATCAGGCTCCACATGTGACTTACTGGTGGTCTTTCCTGGGATCCTCTATCTCAGATAGAAAGAAACGAGAGCGGCCAGATCTTCCACTTGGGAGACCCGGCTAGCCTCTCTTCCTCCTGCTGACCGTTCACATGAAAACATTTCTACTCAGACTCACGAGGAAGAATCATATAGAAGAACCTTCTAGACCCCTGAGGACGTCGTGTTGAGCCTACCTCCCCCTCTATGGTCACTGAATGCTTCTGGTCTTGGTGCACACTGTCCTCTCTGTCTGGAATGTTTTTCCCTATCTCTTTCCATGAGCGGCTCTCAACACCTCTGTCTTCGGAGAGATCCTCCTCGACCATCCTAACTAAAGCACATTCCGCTCTTGGTATTCTGTGCCACGGGGTCTGGGCTCTCTCTTTAGGACTCCAAGCACAATTTGCAACGACATATTTATGTGTGTTTCACATGAGCTCCCTAAAGACAATGGCCAGGCCTGTCTTGTTTACCACTGCATTCCAGGGCTAGCACACAGTAACTATTTGCTGAATTCATGAATGCACAAATGGGTGGACAAAGCCCATCTATGAAGAACGCAGGCACTCGCAGAGAAGCAGGGCAGCAGCCAGCCCCTTCAATAGGACGGCGTGCTCTGGACTTGCCACGGCCCCGTATCTCCCTCGTGTTGGAGCCTGCATGTGATGTGATCTCGGTGCTTCAGACCCCAGGGCCGCAGCACGCTCACGGCTCCCTGCTCCAGGGCCGGCGTGCTGGGGGAACCCGCCCCTGCAGCTCGCACTTCCGAACTGTTTCAAGTGCTGGCGAGGAGCACGTGCTGGTTGCTTGGAACTAAACTTGTTCCCCTCCCAGAGAGAGCACCCCCACTTGCTTTAAAGAGTAAGATATATAAAAATGAATACCATGTTTACATTGATATGGTTTGTGACTTCCAATCAACAAAACAAGAAAACGGGAGGGACTTGGGGAGGCCACAGTGGTTCGGTCCCATTCCGTGGCGGCATCTGTGACGTGGAACTCCCCCACTGCACCACTGGTCATGGCAAACTACCAAGAAGGGCAGTGGTACCAGCAGTGGTCAGTGACCTTCCTGGGCCTGATGCCTCTCACCTGGGCATTGATAAATACCCACTGTGACCTAGAAAGGCAGGAGGCCTGCCTCACGTATCAGCAGCTCAGGATAAGAAGCTAAAGGGCACAGGGGCGCCCAGGTGGCACAGTCGTTAGGCATCTGCCTTCGGCTCAGGGCGTGATCCCAGCGTTCTGGGATCGAGCCCCACATCAGACTCCTCCACTGGGAGCCTGCTTCTTCCTCTCCCACTCCCCCTGCTTGTGTTCCCTCCCTCGCTGGCTGTCTGTCAAATAAATAAATAAAATCTTAAAAAAAAAAAAAAAAGAAGCTAAAGGGCACAGGGACCCACTATTAGCTGTCCTGTGAGGTCAGTCAGTCCTTATACTCCGTATTGCACTGCCATTGAAGAATGTCACATCAACCTGGGTTGTTAAGATTTTATTTTTAAGTAATCTCAACCCCCCCGTGTGGGGGTCGAACTCACAACCCTGAGATCAAGAGTCGCATGCTCTACCGACTGAACCAGCCAGGCGACCCTGGGTTGTTGTTTTTTGTGTTTCCCTTTAAACTAAACTAGCAGAGGGTAGTTCTATGACATACGAGTAGGGTGGCAACTTGCTGTTGATTCCCAATGCCCTGTATCTATTTATTACACTCAATTTGGAAGCAGCTGCCTGCAGGGGAACTGTTGGCCAAATCCCTAAAGGGCGTGTTCAGGCTGAAAACACCAGTGCTGAGGGTAGCCGTGGCTTAAGGACACAGGTCTTTAAAAAAAAAGACCCTTCTTGTCTGCACTGCCTGGAAGTGCGGCACAGGCTCACGTTCGCAGAGGACAGACAGCAAGTGAGGTGACCCCAAAGCAGCCGGCCCCGACTGGCTTCAGGGGTGTTTGCTGGAGAACAGAGAGGGCAGATCACGGAAACAATGCAGGGGTGACTCAGTCAGAAAGGTGGTGTAGATTTCTTTTTTTTTAAGTTTTAATTTTGAGATTTTAGATTTTTTAAAAGATTTATTTATCACTTTAGAGAGAGAGAGAGAAAGTGTGCGGGAGGGTAAGGGGAGAGGGAGAGAGAGAGAATCTCAAGCAGACTCCCCGTTGAGCACGGAGCCTGATGTGGGGCTCGATCTCGCAACCCTGAGATCATGGTCTGAGCCCAAATCAAGAGTCAGATGCTTAACCTACTGAGCCACCCAGGCACCCCAAGATAATTTTAGATTTATAGGAGAGTTGCAAAGGTAGAAGAGAGAGTTCGGTTCCCGAGGACCGCTCCCCCAGCTTCCCAGGTGTGTAGACCCTATGTAACCGCTATATTGTGATCAAAAGTAGGAAATTAACATCCACGCGATGCTGGTAACTACACTACAGACCTCACCTGGATTGCACACTTTCCCCAACGTCCTCCTCCTGTTCCGGAAATCCGTCCTGGGATCCCATTTTGTGTTTCTCCACCGTGTCTCCCTAGTCTCCTCCAGGCTGTGACGGTCTCTCAGTCTTGTCTTCCTTGTCATGACCTTGACAGGACTGAGGAGCACTGGTAGTTGGCTGCACAGATGTGCTCTGTTTGTAAAAATCTGTTGGGGTGAGTGATCCCGGCCTCGGAGGCTGAGCGGCCTGAGGGACAAATGTGGCCTGCAAGTTAAGAATGGTTTTCACATTTTGTAATGGTTGGGGAAAAAATCAAAAGAAGGTGATACATGGAAACTATCGTGAATTCCCATTTCAGCGTCCGCAAGTAAACATGATTAGAACGCAGTGATAATGATTCATTTCTAGATTGTCTGTGGTTGCCTTTGTACTCCGATGGCCACGTCAGGGATTTGTGACAGAGCCCATTTGACCTGCAAAGACTCCATATTTACTCTCTGGACCTTTATAGAGAAAGGCTGCTGACCCCGATGTAGACAGCCTGGCAGGACCTGGCGCTCGCCTTTATTGGAAAGCAAAGCCAGCTATTAAAGAGCTGCGAGTTCATCTGCCCAGTCATCCCACAGATACTATTGGGGGCCCGTTGTCAAAGCCAGCAGAGACCCCTATCTGAGCAAGTGCTAAGGAAACCAGAACTTAGGAACCAGAGGGGATCAGTGCTCAGCAGCAGCCTCCCAGGTCTCGGTGCGGTTTGTCCCGTAATAATAGCTGCTGTCCTATTTTGAGCTCTGCCTTTGCTGGTAACGCTTTACTTGTACCCTCTCCTTTAATCCTCTCAACCAGCCAGGAGCTGTTCCAGGAGAAAACCGAGGTTTCAGAGACGAGCCACACCCATGCACACACAGGGAGCCACTAAATGGCAGGAGCGGAGAAGGGGCCCAGTCAAGCCCGTGAGCTTCCAGAGCAAAGAAGACTCTGGCCATGCTGGGGAGGAGCCTCAGGGTCTGGAGCAGAGGGGGCGAGGTGGGGCGGGGCGGGGGGGCTCCTGGTGGTTCCAGAACTCTAGAAGCAACAAACCAGGATGGTTTAGTTGGTCAGTAGCTGGAGGCCAGTCTGAAACAGTATTCTCCTTCCAAACGAACATCACAGTGTTTAGTGTTTGGTTCCTAAGTCTTGACGTACAAGCCCAGTGATTATACTTCTTTGGCCTCTCCTCGCTCCCTTCCTGGTGTCACTGCTCTGCCGTGAACACTGTTGGGGAGTCTGGGGGCTCTGCTCGCTCTGAAGGAAGGCTGTCCTCCACTTCCTCCCCTGGGTGGGGGCGCTCATGTCCTGCGCCTCTGACATCTGTGTGGCCAGCAGGTGGGACCTGCTCGGGACAGGAGGCAAAGGGCCTCCTGGGGCTGAACGGTGCACAAGTCTTCTCCATGTTGGTCAAACAAGTTGAGAGACTCCCAAACAAAAGCACCTGCAGAAGGGGGCACTGAAGGTGAGAAGGGGGTCCACTGGCCAAGCTGGGCTGGGAGAGGTTAGAGCACTATTGACAGGAATCCCGCTGTCCCCTGCTGTTTTGGCCTCCCCTCCTGGAGGGAACTTGGAGACGGGGAAGCTGGTTCAGCACAGTGGAAGCATCTCAGCTGTGGTGTGACCGTGGTTCCAGCTCACCAGTCCAGCCACAGTGGGTCAGACCACTGGCCAGTTCTGCTCAAGACAGTTATTCCAATCCATGCAGTCAACAAGCACAAAATCAGAGTGCGCCCAATTTAATGAAAGAAGCCTCTGGTTGGTGTCCAGACTACATCCAATTCTGAGTAATTTTTTGAGGAGAACAAGTCATCTGAGAGTTTCCTGTTCCCTAAAATGTCCCCAGGAACTTTTTAACCAGCTTGGTAATATATCTCCTAAGCCCTTAGCAGCTGCAAAATTGATTTATAAAGCTTGGGGTGGTGTTTTTTTTTTTTTTTAAAGAACAAAATATAAACTGGGTTGCCAAGCCCGGCGACACAATCCAATGAGCAGGTACCGCGGAACCACAGCCCACGCCGTCTGTCCCCAGGTCACAGTGACACAGCCTGGTTTGGGGTAGACAGTTCTGTTCTATGTTCCAGGGTGTTCCAAAGACTCACTGAAGCCAAGTCTCCAAGGGGACGCCAGGCAGCAGGGAGGGCTCTGTGCACAAGGGATGCCGCCGCTGCCATTTACTTCTTTCACTTGGACTCTGCTCCTGCAGGAGGGGCCCTTAGGGGAGCAGAAATGTCGTCTCACACACCAGGGCATCTGGGGAAGGGCCCGGTCTGGGTAGGAGGGCGCAATGGGCTGAACACGTGTAGGGAATCACATTTGGCACAAGTGTCTGAGTGAGAACTCATTACTGGTAACAAATCTTTAAACTCAGACCAGCACTTTCGTCTGTTTACACAATGATGGTACTCTATTCTCCAGGTCAAAACACCACTGAAAACTCAGGAATGTTCCCTAAATATTCCCTGAGCTGGGCAACTGGGCCCCGTTTTTGCCTGCTGCGTGTTTTGAAGCCCCAAGGAATATGAGGCAGCGAGTCACCCCCGCTGGTCTGTGGGGGGTGTGGGGGGAGGGAAGGCTCACAGACTCTAGCTCGTGAGTTCTGCCCTCTGTGGGGCTGGCCAGGTGGTTTCTGGTCCAGGTGCAGCACACACAGGGCCCCAGGGGTGCTTTTGCATTTTCTCTGGCAGTTGCCACCGGGGTTCGGCATGGCCAGTGATGCTTTTCTTAACGGCCACACACAACTGCTTAGGTGTTTTCCTGATGAGAAGCCACCGGCAGGGACTCTCAGGAGCCCAGGGCACCCAGCCTCCTCCCCCCAAACCAAACCGCAGGCAGGGGAGAGCCACATGAGGTCAAGGGTTCAGGCGGCATTTGAGGGGAAGGGAATAAGGCCGCGCGTGCCCTAGGAAGGCCTGCTGCAGGTGGAGCCCTCTCTGTCCCCAGCACCAGCCCACCTCCGGCCCCTGTCAGCCCTACTCCGGCAGCACTGCTGTAGATGAAGCAGAGAGACAGGCCGGGGCATCCGCCACCACGCACGTCCCGCCGCCAGCGTGGCTCTTGCCTCCGCCCACTTTCCTTCTTCAGAAACAGCGGAATGTCCAGCTTTGTGAATTCCATTGCTTAACAGAAATTTGCTTTTACTGTCTAATGTCGCAAAGATTAGAGTGGGGGCAGGGAAATGCAGGGAAAGCAGTGCCTCTTGGGAAAAACAACAAAACCCCCCCCCACAGTCCTTTGTGCTTCAAACATTCCTTACGGCTTCACTGACCACAGGATCTTGTCCGAAATCTTGTGAAATGGTGAGACCAAGAATGTCCGTCGTGAATATTTCTGCAGTGATTTCGTCTGGAAGTACTTCTTCAAAGCAGATTTCTGCACCTAGCCCAACAAGAAAAGAACACAAATGCTTTCATAACGATTAGGTTTCTAAAGATTTTATTTATTTACTTGACAGAGATAGAGACAGCCAGCGAGAGAGGGAACACAAGCAGGGGGAGTGGGAGAGGAAGAAGCAGGCTCCCAGCGGAGGAGCCTGATGTGGGGCTCGATCCCATAACGCCAGGATCACGCCCTGAGCCGAAGGCAGACGCTTAACCGCTGTGCCACCCAGGCGCCCCAATAACAATTAGGTTTCTAACTCAGAAGCATTTTCCAAGAATACAAGGAACCAACACTAAACAAAAGTGAGAGGTGCTTTGTGCTACGGTTTGGCTGCGAGTCCTTAAAAACCCCTGGGTGGAAATTGGCTGAAATCCCTTCTTTACGGTTTGGAGCACTGTTACCAAATCTCTGTGAACTTCACTGGAAAGCCTTAACCACATGGTATGGTTGATTTATGTGTAACGACTGGGAGAGTTACATTCTGAGGTCCCGAGTACACAAGGAATGGGGTAGGGGAGCTTGGAGGCTGGCAATGACCCACCTTGGAGTCTGGAACTGTCTGAGTTCAGGAACCCTGTTAAATGTGAAACTGGGGACAACAATGAAAGCAGAGGGTGGGGGCAGCTGGGTGGTTCAGTTAGTTAAGTGTCTGCCTTCGGCTCGGGTCATGATCTCGGAGTCCTGGGATCGAGCCCCATGTCAGGCTCCCTGCTTATTGGGGAGTCTGCTTCTCCCTCTGCCTCTGCTGCACCCCCTGCTTGTGCTCTTTCTGTCTGTCTCTCTCTCTCAAATAAATAAAATCTTTTTAAAAAACCATAAAAACCCAGTCACCTTCAGCTATCTGAAGTCTTCATGGGGTTGCTTTAAGAAAGAAAGGAAGAAAGCAAGCAAGCAAGCAAGCAGAGGGAGAAGGAAGGCTGGTGAGGGGTCTTGGCTCCTGACCCCAGTCTCAGTAATGGTGGTGGCTCTGACCACTGTGGGGCATCAGGCAGCATCCAGGGCTTGGCAGTGGAGATACCCCCGCAGGCCCGGGAGAGCTGTTTATTTTATTTTTTAATTTTTAAAAAGATTTTATTTATTTATTTAAGAGAGAGAGGGAGTGAACACAAGCAGGGGGAGTGGCAGAAGGAGAAGCAGGCTCCCCCTGAGCAGGGAGCCTGATGTGGGGCTCAATCCCAGGACCCTGAGATCATGACCTGAGCGGAAGACAGACCCCTTAAGCGGCTGAGCCTCCCAGGCATCGCCCAGGAGAGCTGTTTAGACTGGTTTCTCCAGACCTTAAATTCACAAGCCTAACTTCAGGTCCGTTTTCCTCCCTCCAGTGGACTAAAGAAGGAGGTGGGCAATCCTCAGGCAGGACAGGAGAGGAGGACCAGCTTTAGGAACTTTCAAGCACCAGCAGCTCAAAGCTGGGCTTGTGCTCATTCACCTCGCTGTCCTTACTCAAGTCTCTCAACAATGCTTCTCCTGAAACACCTTCCAAGCTGGATCTTCTCCCCTAGTGGTCAGGACTCATGTACCCCAGCCCAAAAGATGGAGACCGGGTCCGTGGAATAAAGGGAACACAGGAGCAGAAAGCACAAAGCACATGGCAACAAACACTTTCATCTCTCAGACACGACCACCGCTCGCTGGTCCTTTCATCACTTATTCATGTTGGGTCCCCAGCAGACTTGCTTTGTTGTGTGCACAGTACTAAGGAGAGCGGCTTGCAGCAGTCAGGAGAAATAAATGCACTTAAGTCTCCAACAAATCAGTGAGCCACGGCTGCATGCCCAGACTGGGCCGACCACCGTACCTTTGACAGAGGCGGCTGCGGGCTCAGATTTCCACCCTTCAGGATTCAGTCCAAACAGGGTAGCAAAGCAGTCGCACATCTCCTCTTCTGTCATGTGCTCACCTGAGTATCGTAAAGGAAAAAGTGTCCATTCAGCTCTTGGGACGACACATCATGTCAGAGCTTAGCATTATCGTTCCAAGGTCTTACAGAGAAGCATTCCGCAATTTCCTTTCCTTGAGACACAAAAACAACCTATGGGGTCCCGGGTTACTGTCACATATCCTTCCTCATGTGGGGGTTAAGAATGGTGCTCCCAGGAGGGGAAGGCTGTCGGGGCTTGGACTGCACTCGGCTTCATTTCACCTTCCTTCACGCTGAAACCACTGGTTTGACAAAGAGGAATCGTCACCCAGGGAGAAAGCCTACTTGACCTCCTCACATACAATAATGAGGAAAGCAGTAGGTAGAAATGGAGATTTTTACACTGGTGTGGTTTTACTTCACCATTGCATCCCAATGTTCTAACGGCCCAGTGAGACTGGTGGCTAGCCACCGCACTCCCCTTTTACAAGTGAGGACATTGAACCTCACAGGGGTTCAGCAAGCTGGGACATAAGTCACATTCTTAGGGTTCCAGGACGGCAGATCAGCTCTGTGGATCAGCAGGTGGCATCTCTCATGGTTGAAGCCATGGTTTTGGGGGAAGGCAGACCCCCCCCCATCGATTAAAGATGCCAGGGGGTCTACCTCCCCCCAAAACAGCTCCTCTCCAGTGGCAACAGCCCAACGATGTGACAAGATACTCCCTATTTATGGATTTACCTTTCGTTAGAAGCAGTTTCAGGAAATCTTCTCTTCGTATGGCCTTCTTGCCTTTTGAATTGGTAAAACCAAGAACGTCAAAGCTCTGCTGGATGCCACGCATGGTGTTCCCGAAAGGTGGTCTGTGATTGAGGTAAACTTTGAAGAAATCCGGTAAGTTGATTTCGTCAATTAGCTTTCCAGTGTCCACATACTCACTAAATCTGATTTCGTTAAACATATCTTCGATCTAGGGAAAAGGTTTAAAAAAAAAAAACATGGTAAGCAGGAGAGACACTTTGGGGGCACATGGGTGACTCAGTCTCAGTCGGTTGAGCGTCCCACTCTTGGTTTCGGCTTGGGTCGTGATCTCAGGGTCGTGAGATCAAGCCCTGTGTTGGGCTCCATGCTCAGCACGGAGTGAGTCTGCTTGTCCCTTTCCCTCCCCGTCTGCCCCTTCCCTGCTCTCTCTCTCTAAAAAAAAATAAACATCATCTTCTAAAAAAAGAAAAGACACCTTGATATACTTCTAAAAATTGGACAGTAACAGAAAAATGTTTACAGTTAGCTGGAAACCTGTCTGTTGAGGGCTGCTTATATCCCCCAAGAAAAAGACGTTGACGTCCTCACCCCCAGGACCTCAGAATGTGAACTTATTTAGAAATAGGGCCATGGCGGATGCAATTAGTTAAGATGAGATCATACTGGAGTGGGATGGGCCTTTAATCCATTGTGAATGGTGTCCTTATAAGAAGAGGGGAGAGACACACAGGGAGGGGACAGCCATGTGATGACAGAGACAGGGAGTGGAGCCATGCAGTTCAAGCCCAGGACTGCTGGTGGCCACCAGAAGCTGGAGGAGGCGAGGAAGAAGGAAGGATTCTCCTCTATAGTTTTCGCAGAGAGCACGGCCTTGACCACTGGATTTATCCTGTGAGAGAATACATGCCTGCTGTCTGAAGCCACCCAGTGTGTGATGCTTTGTTACAGCGGTCCTAAGACAGCGGCCAGTTTTTCAATACTATCAGCACTGCTACATCATTATCACCTCTTACCTACCCATCTCATAGTGTATGGACTACTTCCTGGCTTTGTCAAGCAGAGGTTAGTTTCATTTGGAAGGTAGAAATCTCACAAATTTGGAAATTATAAGAAGAAGCAAATAATTCCATCTGAAACTCAAATACAGGATCAAGGGCCCTAGTAAATTTCAATTAACTACACCATGCTTCTTTTTTCTTTTTTCTCTTTTCCATTTTCCTTGTGTAATATTTTATATATACAAAAGATTACATGTAACTTATGGGGTTTAATTAAAAAATGAACACCTAAGAAGCCATCATTCATTGAAAAGATCAAACAAATTGATAAATCTTTAGCTAGAATAACCAAGAAAGAGAGAGAGAGAGAGAGAGAGAGAGAGAGAGAGAGAGAGAGAGAGAGAGAAAAGACTCAAATTACTAAAATTGGGACTGAAAGAGGGATGCCAGTACCAACTTTTCAGAAATAAAAAGGAGGGCAGCTCTTTCTGCCCATGGGTCTTGTCCCTTGTGCTTTAATAAAACCACCTTTTTGCACCAAATAAAGTCTGAACAACAGCATGTCAACAAGATAACTTAGATGAAATGAACACATTCTTAGAAAGAAACAAAATGACCAAAGCTGACTCAAGAAGAAATAGAAAATCTGAGTAGACCTATATCAAGTGAAGAGATTAAATTAGTAATTTTAAAACTTTCACAAAGAGGAGTGCCTGGCTGGTTCAGTCAACAGAGCATGCGACTCTTGATCTTGGGGTTGTGAGCTAAGCTGGGTGTTAAGATTACTTAAAAAAAAAAATTGAAATCTTAAAAAAAAAAAAAAAAAAACACCCAAAACAAAAAAACTTCCCATAAAGAAAAGCCAAGAACCAGATGGCTTCACTGGTGAGTTCTACCAAATACTTAAAAATATCAATTCTCCACAAACACTCCCAAAAACAGAAGGAAAGGGAAACTTCCCAGTTCATTCTATGAGGGCTGCTTCCTGATTTGGAAATTCATTACGCATTTTCCAAATTTTCTAAAATGAGAAAAGGGTGCCGACACAACTATGGATTCAAAAGGACATGTGGTGCCATTTAATGCAGCTCTCCACATGGGTCTCCTTAGGAAACCACCAGAATGCAAGAAAGGGAGAGATATGAAAACAAACAAAACCCCTCCTCACTATCATCCACCGCTCTCTGTGCAGTATTTTTGTACCATGCACACTGCAGTAAGCTGAAATTCAGAAATCCAAGTTACGTCTGGCAAAGGGCTAGAAATTAGTAATTTATTTTAATACCTGCATTTTAAACTGATACGTGTCCTAATAAATTGTGGGGCTTGGAATTTTACAAGAAGAGAGAATAAGAGCCACGGAAAAGTGGGAAATGCTTTTTTCCCCAGGACATGAGCTCTGCTTTGGTCTGTAGGAAAAAATCAGGAAATGAATTTATAGTTGTACACATTTATCAATAGGTAACCAATTCCTCCCTGTCCACTAAATTTCAGAGAACGAAAATCGCAAGATCACTCGCTACACAACATATCAGCTTGTCTGGGGCACCCTAGTGTGTTGGTCTGGCCTCAAGGAGCAAGAAGAAAATAAAAGTCTTTTGCAGCCCAACTATCCAACCATAATTTCTGTGAAAGATGTGAGGTACTTTCTTTCCATTCCCAGCCCATGCATATAAAATATATATGTATATGTTTTGTAAAACTCTCATCATGTATGTGTATAATTTTGTATCCTGGTTTTTTTCCCCTTTAACACTGTATCTTAGTAATCACCTAGTACTTTCAAAGAAGCCATATATTTTCAATGTAACATTCTATGAATGGTCTTTAGATATAACATCATTGGTTACAGATACGAATGAACTTTAACCGATACTACATGAGTACTTTAAGTGGTGACATTTTCACATAGAGCATTTATTGAGTTTATATTATGTACAACTGCAAGTTAAATTATGTATAATTTTATGTATAAATAAAACACTACCCAGTATCATATTATTTATATTTTGTACTATATTAATTGTAATTGTATTATAAACATATGGTACTGTTTACTATGAGCCAGTAGAGACTAGGGTTAAAAGTATGATCTTTGGGGGCGCCTGGGTGGCGCAGTCGTTAAGCGTCTGCCTTCGGCTCAGGGTGTGATCCCGGCGTTGTGGGATCGAGCCCCACATCAGGCTCCTCCGCTAGGAGCCTGCTTCTTCCTCTCCCACTCCCCCTGCTTGTGTTCTCTCTCGCTGGCTGGGTGTCTCTGTCAAATAAATAAATAAAAAATCTTAAAAAAAAAAAAAGTATGACCTTTGATGACAGACCTAGGTTCAAATCCTGACTCTCCCATTTGCTATATGACCTTCTCAGTTTCCTCATCTTGAAAAAGGGGGTAGCGGAGTTTTTAAGTTTACTGCGACAACGTGTTTAAGGTGCTAAACATTAATGCCAAATATATGGTAAGCTCTCAAAAGGCAGTAACTATTCTTCTGATTATTATACTTTCTACGCCCTTGCTAATTACGGTACATGTAATTATAATAAAAATTATAATTTATAGTTATATAAAGTATACGTACATTATAACTTATAATTACATAAATAATATACATGATCTATATAAATTATAAATGTAATACACGATTTAACTCAATTCCGAAATAGAAGACTAACCCAAAGATGACAAAAAGGAACTCAAAAGTGGGAGTTACTCATACCCAGTGTTCCAAAGATCTCCGTGAACATTCTTAGCTCAAGCCACGGAGCAGGTGAATCACCTCTTACTCTCTCTTCCCATGCGACTGACCGAGAATCCGTGCTCGAAAAACATCAAGTTGGCAGTTTTGGCATCACTGACGTTTCTTTCCTGAGCCTCCTCTGCAAGTGTTCGTTGAAAAGGCAGATTTTGCTACATGTCTAAGCAAAGTTCACGCTTGGGAGAGGAGCCTTGGAGACAGAATGGAACGCCGCGCGCCGTCCCCATGACCCAGCGTGAAGCCGGCTCGGCAGGAGCGGAGGCTCGGCCCGGAGCTCCGCTTGGCTTCAGCCAGGCCTTTTATCGGCGTTCTCACGCTGGCCCTTCTCCGCTAAGGCTGTGCTTCGTATGATGCGCTCGAGCGGCTTTAAACATTGAGCCCCGTTCCCAGAGACCCTGCTTTAATTCGTCTGGGGTGGAGTCTGAGCAGTCACATTTTTAAAAAGCCCCTCAGGGGATCTGAATGTATGGCCAGGGTTGGGAAGCATGGCTTCAAGGCAGGGATTCTCAAGCTTTGTCAGGGGTCAACATGACCTGGAGGGCTTATTAAAACAGACTGCTGGGCCCGCCCCCTGAGTTTCTGATTCGTGAGTTGGGGGGAGGGAGGTGCGGTGCTGAGAATCTCTCTTAACAAGTCTCCGGGTGATGCCAGTGCTGCTGGCTTGGGCGGCCACCTCTTCAAGAACACCTGCTCTTAGACCACAGTGCTTCGGCAGAGGTGATACTCGTGCCAAAAAGAACTGGGACCAGGCTGGGGATTTTAGGGAGAGGGCGCGTTGCAGGGGCCGGGGGAAGAAAGAAAGAAAAGAAAACAAAGCAAAGCACAGGATGCTGGCCCACGAGAGGTCATGGGAGAATTTTCCTTAAAATATACAAAAGACTTTAGAATAACCACTTACTGCCGTAGTTAGTTTAGTTCAGTTTACTAGCAGCTACTGAGCATTTGGTTTCCAGCTAGATGAACGAAAGGCAAGTCACTTAATTACGATGAGAACAGCCCAGCACTCTAGGTCTTTACAGTCAGCAAATACTTATTAAACAGCTGCTAGGTGCCAAGCCCTGGTCTGGGCCCTGTGAAGAGACAACGTACGCGGAGAGCGTGCACCAAAAGGAAGGTTCTGTCACTGCGGTTTGGTTCTCAGCCCTGGCTGCCCCCGAGGAACCGCCCCTGGGGCTTTCACCAAGATCAAGCCCAGGCTCCACCCCTCGATTCAGCTGCTCAGGAGGATGGGCCCGGACACCAGTACTTTCTAAAGTGCCCTCGACTGACTTAATCTGTTTGGATACTGTGACTCTCAAAGATTCGAGGCCAAATGCAGGCGCTCCACGCCAACAGCTGGAGGAGCCCTCAGTGAGGTGGGCCTGGGAAGGCCTCACGGAAGAGGTGGACCGGGAGGACAGCCAGCAAGGATCCAGCCAGTCTAAGTTGAGGGGGAACAAATGTGAGGAGGGGGCGTGAGCGAGGGCTGCCTGAGAAGCTTCCCCAAGCCCCTTCCACATGTCTCCTGTCGTATTGTAACCACCAACTACAAATGGAGTGGCTTAAAGCACACAAGCTCACATCCTAGTTCTCAAGGTCAGGAGTCTGAAACAGGTCTGAAGGGCTGACCTCAAGGTGTAGGTGGGGCTGCTTTCCTTCTGGAAGCTCTAGTGGACAATCTGCTTGTGTTGCCCTTCCAGCTTCTAGAGGTGCCATTGTTCCGGGGCTCACAGCCCTTCCATCTTCAAAGCCTGCAGCCTCATCACACACTCTGACCTCTCCTTCCCTTACCATGCCTCCTCCTCTGACTGACTCTCTTGCTTCCCTCTTATAAAGACCCTTGTGATTACGCCTGGTCCACCAGATAATCCAGGATAATCTTCCCATCTCAAGATCCTTAAATTAATCATACTTGCAAAATCCTTCTGCCACGTAAGGTAGTGTATTCACAGGGTTGCAGGAATTAAGACATTGACACCTTGGGGGCATTAGTCTGCCTGCGACACCTTCTGATCCTGTTGAGAAGTCCTGAGAGAGAGCTGGTGGGTTGGGATTCCGTTGAGGCACTGAGGACCTTGGCGCTATCGGCAGGTCAGAGGACGCACACTGGTAGCCCAAGGGCTAAATCTGCTGACATGCTTTGTTTGGTTCACATGGTACTTCAAAAATTAGGAGATTTCAGAGAGAAATCTAGATTTCAGACTTCTTTTGAAAAGTCGGAGGAGGAGTCTGAGGACGTAGGCCTGCATTTCCAGATAGAACTGAGAAGAAACCAGCCCCACTAGAGAGCTGTGTTCTCTGGCAGTGACACCACGACATCCAGGCAAGAGGGGCCCCTCTGCTCACCCCCCTCCTCAGAGGAGTCTTGGGGCCACAGGAGGTGCCCACCTAGATGTCATGCTCTCCGTCACAGACCTTGCTCTGGGAACTCTGAGCCCCAGGACTCCCTCCCCCTAGCCCAAGCCCACTTCTAGGGCCTGCAAGGGCTCCTCCCGAAGTCGTCCTCTGAGAGTGACCTGAACCAGTGGTGTGCCCCTCCCCCCATTCGCCTGAAGGGTGGCCAAGGAGGGGGGTGGGATGGTGCAGGTATGGGGAAGACAAGGGGTAGTCACTCCTCATGCTGCCCACCCAGGCGCGAAACTCAAGGAGTCCCAGAATTCGAAGGAGCCCAAATTAAAGAGAACTGTCAAGGTGGGGCATTAATTTAACTGCTTGTTGCTTGGTTTAAAACTTCCACAGTTAGGGGCGCCTGGGTGGCACAGCGGTTAAGCGTCTGCCTTCGGCTCAGGGTGTGATCCCGGCGTTGTGGGATCGAGCCCCACATCAGGCTCCTCTGCTGTGAGCCTGCTTCTTCCTCTCCCACTCCCCCTGCTTGTGTTCCCTCTCTCGCTGGCTGTCTCTATCTCTGTCAAATAAATAAATAAAATCTTTTAAAAATAAATAAATAAATAAATAAATAAATAAATAAATAAATAAATAAAATAAAACTTCCACAGTTAGCCATGCAGCACCTGGGCCTCTGCGGGCACTGCCATGCAGGCCCCGGGACAGAAGGGAGGCCTGTTCCCGGTGGGTTGGAGCCCCTTGCCCAGGACTGCTCTACTTCTGCCTCTGGCATTCACTTCCGTGGCAGCAGGAAGCCTCTGACGGTGTTTTATAACTATGCTTTCTAACCTCCCTGTTAGGCAGAGAGGAGCCCGCTACATCGGAGCTGAGGCCAGGCTCCTGGGGTGGGCTGGTTTCTTTTGTGCTAGTTCCATAGGCTCGCACACTGGGAAGACTCTCCCTCCTCCTTAGCCACCCCCCCCCCCCCCGCGCCGCAGGGTGCTCTCTAGAACATCCCCAGCGAGCGAGGAGCCGGTCTTGTCACAGCGCACGTCTTCACCCAGTGCCCTCTCCCGGGACCCCGGGCAGGGAAGGAGGGAGCTGAGGAGCACGTTTCCGGGCCGGGCAGCCCCGCTGCACGGGCACATCTGGACACCTCGCTATTTATGCTCGGCTCCATGACTCACAGCTGCTCCCGGCTTCCTCCAGGAACTATATTTGGACGGTGGCTGCCTTTCTGCAGGAGTGGGACATGCCACGCCCGCGGGATGCAGTCACAGGGTCAGGCCAGCCCTTGGTGCTCGGCCACTGTGTTTGCTCTTGCCCTGCTGTCTGGGGTGAGGTGACCCAGAAATGAGACCACCACCCATTCCGGTCCCGTCACCCAGGCCCTCGTTAGAGCCCCGGTGTCAAATGCTTCCAGGCGCTCGCTCCAGGAAATGGCTTTACCATCTACATGGCGAGTCCTCTAGCTTTCCCAGACCCACAGCCGAGGGTTTGTCAGTCAAGTGCTCACAGCTCCTCCAAGTCCTGCTTCCTTGGAGCTGCACCCCGAAGCATGGCTGAGGGCCTGGTTCAAGTCAAGAAATAGTAAATAGAAACCAATCTGAGAGTTCCTCGAACACGGGAGTTATTGGCATGGCAATGCTAAACCTAGGTACGCAGGCAAGAGAAATTACAACGCAGCTCTACACGAAAACTTGTACACAAATATCCAGAGCGGTATTATTCGTAATAGCCAACATGGTGAAACAACCCAAATGTCCACCACTTGATGAATGAAAAAATAAAAGGTGGCGTATCCATGTGAATGAAGGGAATATCATTCCGTTATAAGGAGGAAGGAAGCGCGGACACCTGCTACAACCTGGATGAGCCTCGCTAACGTGATGCCCCGTGAGAAGCCAGTCACAAAAGACCACAGAGTGCACCACTCCATCGATACGAAATGTCCAGAGCAGGCAAATCCGCAGGGGCAGGGAGACTGGTGGGTGCCGGGAGCTGCGGGGTGGGGTGGGGGTGGGGAGTGACTACTCACGATCACCGTGTTAAGTGCCCTAATGGGTGTGGGGTTTCTTTTTAGGGTGACAAACATGCTCTGGGATTAGACAGTGGTGATGGCTGCACAACTGTGAACAAACTAAAAGCCACTTTAAATGCATGACTTGTACGGTATGTGATGTCAGTAAAGTCAAAAAGAAAGAAAAATAATCGGAGGTGAAGCCCTGGCAAAGGCAAACAACAAAGCAAATAACACGAATATTTTTTTAAATATATTTTCTACCATCAGTATGATCTATCCTGTTATAATCATAAAACCAATAAAGATTAGTACATGCTTGTTATAAAAAATTCAAGCAAAGATAGAGAGAAGAGACATAAAAAGAAGTAAAATGCCCTGTAGTTCCCCACCCCTCAGCAATAACCAGTGTTCGGTGTCCCGACTCTTGGCGTTTCTTCCTTGTTCGCACTAAAGCACACGTGTAGAAACAACACGGGAAGCCTCACTTCCCCATCTGTAAAACGGAGACCATAAAAGCATCTCTCTGGCATGAGGATTAAACACCAGCAGGGTTAGCATCAAACTGGGCGTGCCCGGAGAGCCCCAGAGAGAAGAGCCTGGCTGTTGCTGGTGGTGGTGGTGGTGTTATGGTATTGTTGTCCCCTGCATTCTTTTTTTGCAGCTGCGTGGCATTTGGGGATTTCTTTCTTTAAATGCATTAAAGTGTGAACAACAGAAATCATTTTGTCTTGCCCTGATCTCTCCGCGGGGGACACCCTGCTCACTGGTGTAGGGGCTCCCAGCTGACCGGGAAGGCCTCCCTAGAACAGTGGGCCACAGAAATAACTCCTGATACTCCTGTTTCAGAGCAAATCCAACATACTGAGGGCTTCCTTTCAACGTGCAAATCTCCAAATTCCCATGGGGTCTTTATCAGGGCAGAAACCGTGCCCAGGACCACTGGCTCCGATTTCTCCTCCTTGTATGGGGAAGGCCGCACTTGGTTGGCCACAGGCCCTGCATCCCAGCTGGGACCATGGTTTAGCCACAAGATTAGCACAAAAGGCTTTGGGAGGATTTGTTTGTTTATCTTTCTGGGTTTTGTTCTAGATACAAAAGCAACGCAAGCCACATGCTCGCAGCTAAGAAAAATTAGAATATTACAGAAATGTATATTATGAGCCCCTCCCCCCCATATAACCACAAATATCTTCTAAGGAGGGAAATGGGAAATTCTAATGGGAAATGGGAAATTTCTCATTTATAGACCCTCGAGATGGGCTTATATTGCAGGTTTGGAAACAGAAACTAAGAAGAGCCAAACAGCCATGGCTAGCACAGGGAGAATGTGGAGGTCCTGGGGCTATGCCAGGAAGGAGGGGGAGCAGAGCACTGAGTCCTGCACGGGATGAAGGCCAGCAAGGAAGCCCCTGTCGGGGTGGTCATCAGGACTGGGAAAAGGGTCTAAAAGCAGTTGTAGGTAAATTGCTGTGAAATGCAGTTATGCGTCTCTTTCTGATGATTCCCAATTTTCAAGAAAGTTGTCTTGCATGAGTGGGCTTTGTGTTTTTGTGAAGAATGAGTTGAGTGTCAGGTCTGAATGATGTGGGATAGACAGAGTCTGCACACACACACACACACACACACACACACACGGAAGCCCCCAGGGTAGCCCCGAAACTCCCACTGGCATGGACCAGAGCCAGGTTCCAGCTGGTACAGAGGCCCCTGCTGACACGGGGTTATGTGTACAAAGTAGAAGTAAAAGTTCTCCCAAATCCCACCCCTCAGAAGTCAATGTCGTTAAGCATTTGCAACACCACCTTTCAGAGTTTTGCCAGGCATGTACAAATATCTAAATCATTATTAATGAAACGAGCTCATGCTTCACATATTGTTTTGCAACTTGCCCTTCCCCCTCCCTTTTTAAAAAAGATATTTATTTATTTGAGAGTAAGAGAAAGCACGAGCAGGGGCGGGGGCGGGGGGGCGAGGCAGAGGGAGAGGGAGAAGCAGACTCCCTGATGAGCAGGGAGCCTGACACGGGGGCTCAATCTCAAGACCCTGGGATCATGACCTGAGCTGAAGTCAGACACTTAACTGACTGAGCCACCCAGGCGCCCCTCCCTTTTCCCTTTAATAACAAATTCTGTACATGCTTTTTGAGTCAAGAAATGTTGGTCAATTTCACTTTTTAATGACTACTAAGTGTAGGTGTGCCTTATTTTATTTATCCCATCTCTTATCAACGGACATTAGGGTTGTTTTAATTTTTCACTATCAGGAAAATATGCTACAGTACTTGTTCTTTCCATACATACATCATTGTACACTTGCGTGAGTTTTTCTGAGGGTTCATTCCTAAAAGTACATTTGGTGGGTCCAAAGATATGCACATTTAGAAAGTTAAGAGATGGGGCGCCTGAGGGGCTCAGTCAGTTAAGCATCTGCCTTCAGCTCAGGTCACGATCCCAGGGTCCTGGGATTGAGCCTAAGTTGGGCTCTCTGCTCCGCAGGGGGGCCTGCTTCTCCCTCTGCCTGCTGCTCCCCCTGCTTGTGCTCTCTGTCTCTCTCTAATAAATAAATCTTTACCAAAAATTTTTTAAAAAATAAAAAGTTAAGTGATTATTTATTCCTCTCTAAATACTCCTAAATAACACCAAAGTTCCTGAATCTATCAAATATTTTAGGGCTACTATTAACTACTCTGAGAACAAATAATAATGTCAGGGATTCTATTTTCTTTGTTGTCTTTGTGCCAGATATGACCAAAGACCATCATTCATTCATTCACTCATTCATTCATTCACTCATTCATTCATTCATTCATCCGACCAACATTAGCTGAGGGTCCATTATGTGAGCCCTTGCCAGGCACATACCTCCCTGCTTACATTTATAGAACTAAGTGGTTACACGACTGTTAATTCAGTGCAAAAACCTATCAGGATTAAACAACGACTGCTCTGCAAGCTAAATAGAAATGTAGCCACAAGTAAGCAGGGAACGCATGCAACACATGGGTCCTGCCCTAACACTATACTCCGAAGTCCTACAGGAAAAGAAAACGATGAAGCTAGAAGACGAAACTTTGTGCTATGTGAACTCAGCTGCAGAACACTGTGACACCCAAGTTTTGGTTCCTTCTATAACATTATAAACTGTGCAAATCTTTCATTTAAAAAGTGAAGATCCGTAAGAAGAGTAGGCCCTCCCTGACCACACGGACTGTGTTATGCCCAAGTCCAGTGCTCGGCAAAGGATGGGAGGGGTTAGTAATTCTTTGGGGAGGGTTACGTCCGTATATAATTTGGCTTCAATTTACCACGCTGACTAGATTCAAATCCCCCAGGCAGTTAAGATGACGTAAGAGAAATATAAATCATGTATAGCCTGGGTGGGCGGGGGGCACTGGTTCCAATCTCTGTGACTGGGTCTTTTATGTAACCAAGTGTGGACGTACTCGCTTAACTTCACGTCCTTCTTCATGCAGCTTCTCGGGGGCGGGGAGCAGCTGCATCTTAATAGGAAATGTTTCGTTAACCACGACAAAGCCTGGATTTAAAAGTTTCAAAGCCCTGAAAACATTTTTATTGAAATCCCTATAAATCTGATGTGAAAACGAGAGACCAAAAAGTTTTCCCTGTGCAGCTTCAGACAGACACTGACTCATCAGCTCGTGAAGTCTGCACACTGATGTGGCGACATCTGGGTCGGGGGCCTTCAGAAAACATCTCCAAAGGATGAGTGTGTTTTTTTAGGTGGATTAAAAACCCTGGAGGCCGAGGGATTTATGAAGATCTTCCAGGGGGCCACTGAAACTCTCCTTTGTAACAGTGAGCAGAGATGTCTCTGACAGCCAGTGGAAACCTTACAATCGCCATTTTAATTTCTTTTTGTTTGTAACTAATGCTCGATGCCACTTCAGAACATTGGCTGCAGACTAACCTTTTTTTCTGGGTACGTTCTACTCATCAGCAAGACCTGGAGAGGTTGTTGCCAATGACGGGATAACTGAGTAGGCCTTCAGTGACTGCACGTGCTTGCTTCCACAGGAAGCGGGAAAAGGCTGGTCACTGTGCCCACCCTCTGTCTGTAGCACTTCATATGGCCAGTAGTGATGGCCACAGAGGCTAAACACCCAGAATTCCCTTGCCGGCCAAGCAGGACTGCAGAGGAGAACACATCTGAATGAGCTTAGGGCTGAAAATCAAGAATCCTGAAGGAGGGGCGCCTGGCTGGCTGTCGGTAAAGCATGTGAGTCGATCTCAAGGTTGTGAATTCAAGCCCCACACTGGATGTAGAGCTTACTTTGAAAGAAAGAAGAGAGGAAGGAAGGAAGGAAGGAAGGAAGGAAGGAAGGAAGGAAGGGAGGAAGGAAGAGAGAGAGAAAGAAGGAGAGCAAGGAGGGAGGGAGGGAGGGAGGGAGGAAGAAAGGAAGGAAGGAAGGAAGGAAGGAAGGAAGGAAGGAAGGAAGGAAGGAAGGAAGGAAACCTCTTTTAAAAAAAATCCTGAATGAGAAGACTGCCATCAGTTTGACGAATTTCAGTCACTTATGCAAAGTGCCTTTACCAGATGCGTCAAGGAAATAATGAACTGGTTTTAGAAAGGAAATTGTGAACAAAGAACCACACCGAGGAGCATTCGCTTAAAGGCCTTCTGCAATCACACGCCCAGAGATGAGGACACGATGATGAAGGCAAGGACACTGGATGGTATTTTCCAACATTTGACATGGGCCACGTCCTGTGCGAAACAGATGCTCACTTACTCTTCAGTCACCCCAGGAGGCGGGTGCTACTATCATCCCCACTTTACAGATGAGGAAACAGACACTTGGAGAAGTCCAGGAACTCGACCAAATCGCCAGCCGGCAAGTGGTTCCAGGCGGGGCTGGCCCCAGAGCCACCTGACCCGGAGGCACTGCCTCCCTGCATGGACGGCTTGAATCTACCACCTTGAGAGAGGCACCTGAGGCCTGCCCACAGCACACGTGTGACGGCGAACCTGGGACACCCACAGGGGGTGGAAGAGGACCCTCTCCCCGGCTAGATGACAGAGTAAGGGACACCTCAGTTCCAGAGGCCTCCCCGTGAAGTAAGGGTGTGCGGGACCTGCTTCAGAACAGGCCAAGGGTGGAGAGGAAGTTGGTGGGTCCGGATATAACAGGAGTTGATAATTGCTGAAGTTGACTGATGGGTACACAACAGTTTATTACACTATTTTCTCTGCTTTTGTCCGTGTTTGGAATTTTCCAAGATAAAAAGTTAAAAATAAGTAAAAGAGGGGCCGTCTCATCAACCTCTTAAACAGAACACGCCGTGTTGACAGGAAATACCAAAGTGAGAAGAGGGGCTAATAAGTACCTACTCTGTGTGACACAGGGTGGGGCGCTCCTTGGACCCACATCCTTCAGTCCTCGCAGCAACGCTAGGAGGCGCGAGCTACTTCCAGCCTCATCTGAGAGATGAGGTCACAGGAATTCAGACTATAGTTGAAATGACTTGCCAAGGGAGCAGCTAGGTCAGCCAGGTTCTGAGTCCCTGCACTTCCTACCAACATACGCTTTCTTCCCCTTCTTCGGTCAGGAAGTACTAGGCGTTATGTCAGCCAGTCACCCCAAGAAGATGGGGATTAACTTAAGATCAATGTTTGGGGAAAAAAAAGGAGAAGATGAACCACAGATACAATAAAGAAGATGAAATGTGGTGGGGTGGAGGGGGGAACCCGGGTGAGAAGTCAAAGGCAATACTTTCAAAGTGAAATGAGAAAGAGGTTTCCATAATCAGTGCAGTTGAGGGATATTGTCCGCATGTGCACCTCACTTCAAGACTCCCAAAGTCCAGTAACCTCCTACAGCATCAGAATCGTGGACCCATTTTTTTTTCCTATGCAGAATTCCATTTGGAGCCCACTACTGCTGCCCCAGGGTCCTCATGGTCAAGGTGGCTGACCCCGACTCTGATCCCAGGTAGGGGGAGCACGGGAGCATCCTGAGTAGCTCCCGCCCCGAGGACAGTGGTGAGGAGGCTGGGGGCAGTGACCGAGGCTCTGGAGTTGTACCCACTGAACATGGGCCCAGGGACCCTTTGAGAAGGAAGGCAACACGGAGGAAGGTGAGGCCCAGGGAGAAGGATGCTTCCTGGTGGCAGCGTGAGGGCCTAGATTAGGTTATACCGGGCATTACCTCTACCTCTAGACTTGGAATCCTAGGAACCAAAAACTAGTTTGCATTAGGTTTCAGTAACCTGTAACCAAAGGAGAGTCCTGACTAACGATCCTATTTCACTTTGTCTAAAGCTTCCTTGAGCATGAGTGGCCCCGGTAAGCACCTCGTGGAGCCAGTGTTCCAAGGCAGGGCTTTATAACCCTGGGAGGGGGGGAAATGCAGACTCCCAGGCCCCATACTTGGAGATTCTGACCGGCTCAGTCCAGGATGGGCCCAGGAATCTGCTCTCTTAGTAAGTGTTCCAGGTACTTCTCATGCAGTTTGCCAGTTTGGGAACTGGCCGTTCTAAGGAACATGCTTTGGAAATACAGCTCTCAGGAACGCTTTTATGTGGGCTGCACAAACTTTCTCCATAGTCACTTCCATTTCGGGGCATGTACTTTTACAAAATGTACACTGGTCAAAGACCTTTTGGGGAGCTTAGGGTACCCACTGTGCTTGAGGTACTCATTCAAGTCTCTGCATGGGTCTCTGGGCTCTCAGAGCTCATTTTTCCAGATGCTATTTGGAGAATAAAAGTCACCTTCCGGTCATACCCAGAGTACACAAAAACAGGTGGTTCTAGGTGGGCCAGGAGAAATAACTGGGATCACAGCTCACATCCCTAAAATGCACCCAGCTAGCAATGTGGGCACCACATCTTAGCTGGGTTTCAGGCCTTCTGTATGCCTGATGGTGGGCTGTGAAATGCTACATTTTTGGAAAGCTGTTTGGCAGCAGAGCCTTGAAGTTCCTATTCTCTGACCCAGTAATTCTATTTCTAGGACTCGGAGACTGGAAAATAATCAGAGGAGTATGTGGAAACTATACGCAGAGATGCTCATCATAGCCATGTCTCAGACAGCCAAACACTTCAGACAACCTATGTGTCTGTCAGCTGGGGACTGGTTCAGTTAAGCACACAGCCTCTAAAAATCATGGTGTCTGCCTCAAACCGAAAAGCTTCTGCACAGCAAAAGGAAATTAACAAGATGAAAGGGTGACCTACAGGATGAGAGAAAATATTTGCAAACCACATAGCTAATAAGAGGTTGCTATCTAAAATACATAAGGAACTCATACAACCCAAAAGAAAAAAAATTTTAAACTGGGCCAAAGATCTGAATAAGCATTTTTCCAAAAAAGATATTCAACATTGCTCATCATCAGGGAAATGCAAGTCAAGGCCATTAAGAACTACCACCTCGCTCCTGGAATGGCTATCCTCAAAGACAAAAGGGTAAGTGCTGGCAAGGATGTGGAGAAAAGCGGACCCTTATGCACTGTTGGTGGGTCTAAATAATGGAATATTATTCAGCCATAAAAAAGGAAAGAAATCCTGCCGCTTAGGACAACACGAATGAAACCTGAAGGCATTACGCTAAGTGAAATCAGTCAGACAGAGAAAGATGTATGTGGAATCTAAAAAACCCCAAACTCACAGAAGCAGAAAACAGACAGTGGTTGCCAGGGTACAAACTTCCAGTGTAAGCTGAAAAAGTCCTGGAAAATATTAGGTACAACATGGTGACTACAGTTAACAATACTGTAGTGTATATTTGAAAGCTGCTAGAAAGTAGATTTTAGAAGTTCTCACCAAGAGCCCAAATGTCCACCGACTGATGAAGGGATAAAGAAGATGCGGTTTATATATACACAATGGAATATTACTCAGCCATCAAAAAGAAGGAAATCTTGACATTTGCAAAGACATGGTTGGAGCTATAGTGTATTATGCTAAGTGAAATAAGTCAGAGAGACAAATACCTTATGATTTTACTCACATGTGGAAATTAAACAAAACAGATGAACATATGGGAAGGAAAAGAGAGAGAGAGAGGGAAACAAATCATAAGAGACTCTCCATGGTAGAGGACAAACTGAGGGTTGATGGAGGGAGGTGGGTGGAGGATGGGTAGATGGGGGATGGGCAGATGGGGGATGGGCAATAAGGAGGGCACCTGTTGTGATGAGCACTGGGTGTTGTATGTAAGTGATGAATCACTGAATTCTACTCCTGAAACCGATATTATACTGTATGTTAACTAACTAGAATTTAGATAAAAATTTGAAAAATAAACAAATAAATAAAAGTTCTCACATTCAAAAAAATTGTAACCATGTGAGGTGAGGGATATGGTAACGAACCTTATTGTGGTAACTGTTTTGCAGCAATACATATATGAAATCACTACACTGTATACCTTAAACTATATAAGGTTATATGTCAATTATCTCTCAATAAAGCTGGGGAAAAAAAGCATATTGTCAGGGAATTTTTACCACCATGCTCACAAAACAATAGTTACTGAAGATATTGATATAAATATATACATATATACACATATATACCTATATATACCCACAAATCCTTATATCAATGCATGCATATATACTCTGTAAACGGTTGATATACATGGACATATACACATATATGCCATATAATGCCATTTTTGTTAAAAAATATAGATGTATCTATATCCATATATAAAACAATAGAAGGAACTCCATCAAAATGTTAACAGTGATTATCTCTGAGTAATTTCGATTTCTTCCTTATAGTTCTATTTGCTAAATCAGAAAAAGTTATAAAATTAAGATATGTCCTTTGAAAATCACGGGGCACCTAAGTGGCTCAGTTGGTTAAGCGTCTGCCTTTGGCACCAGTCATGATCCCAGGGTCCTGGGATTGAGCCCCGTGTTGGGCTCCCTACTCAGTGACGAGCCTGTTTCTCCCTGTGCCCCTACCCCCATTCATGCTCTCTCTCTTGCTCTGCTTTCTCTCTTTCAAATAAATAATCTTTTAAAAAAATCATGTTTCAGAGAATTATTAATAAATGCAAAATGGTTATAACATCAAGTGGAAATATAGGATAAAAATATATATTCAACAAGGTACCAATTAGTTTTTTAAAATTTTATATAACTGTTACATCTGTGTAGTGGGATTATAAGTAATTATGTTCTTCATTCCACTTGTGTACCTCTTCCAAACTTTCCACAATGAAAATGTGTTGACATTTCCAGTCTGAAGGAAAACCCAGTCAATTGCATTGTGATCCAGGGTCTCTAGGAAGACCCTTTTCCCTGCAGTGCTTCTGGTCCCTGGAAGCCCCTCACAGCTGGGCCTGTTTTGTGAGGGTCATGAGGACTGATGGCTTCTTCTGAGCCCCACAGCCCAGGATGACCACCCACCTCCCAATGGCGCCCCATTCACACCAGCTGGTCAACAGTAGCTGCACACTGAAAATCACCCCGATACCGCCCATTCACTGAGCTTTCCCTATGCGACCGGCCCTGCGTCCCATGCTTCACAGGCATCATCGGCTTGAGCTCAGCGAGAGCCAGTCTAATTCCAAGACCCAAGCTCTTACCAGTGGTAGACTCCAGTAAGGAATAAGACCTTCAGGAAAGCTTCATGGTAAGTGTTTCTAAGGAGCGTGTCTCATATGCTCAGAACCTTCTTTCCGATCCATTTATGTAAGAATAATGTTAAAATTTTTACTTTGACCTATAATTATTGCTCCCAGAGGTTGTTTTCATAAATAACAGATCCCACTGTCGTTCTTGTTTTCCTTCTACCTACCTTTTCTTCTGATGGGTAAAAGCCAATTGCTCTCATGACAAAAGGAAGCTCTGACAGGCAAATGTGTTCCGCCACCTTTCTGGTCTCCATTGTATCAATACCTTGACTACGGAGCTGAGAATAGTAAAAATAGTCTTCCAGCTCCTACGTGGAAATAAAATGGAAACACAACACACATTCTGGCTTCAGTCTAAAGCATCCATTAGGACGCCAAGGACATTTTCTAGAAAGTACATTTTGAGCTCAGTGGGGAAAAGAGCTTTGGAAAAAAGCGAGAAGGTTCAGCCCAGGCACATTTGTTTTACAAACTTAACTAGATGTTACCAGCAAGTGTTTACTCTGAGGACAATTACCCTGTAGAATTTTCCTTCCCTGCCACCAGCCACCAGACCATAGAACGGGGTCAAGTCTTCACCCCCAAGAGAAACGGCTGCCTCCAGAGCACTAGGACAATAACAGAAACATCACTGTTAGAAGGCGCTCACGCGTGAGCGCAGGTCGGCCGGCATCGCCTGGCCCTGCAGACCTCTGCAGGGTATTACAGCGCCCATACAATCAGGGGCTCTATAAACCTGTTCAGAAAATTCCCTCCAAAATGAAGCTGAAAACGAAAAATTCCATCTCCATGTGGAATCTGGTGGTACAGGGCACCCGCCTTAATGATAGTGATATTCTCTCGCTGATGACAGGGCAGGCGCTTGGCAATTTGTCTGCAGTCTTTGGGGAACACGGCTCTCCTGGCGGGGGAGGGGGGGGAGGGCTCCCGTGTGCTGGAACCACAGTGCTCCCCAGCAGCACAGCTTCACTAGTAATGTGAAATCTGCATACGACCAGAGCCAAGAACCGGGATAAGTGCAGGTACCCTGCCAACACTAATTGCTTCCATAAAAACTCCAGAGGCCACCAGGGACCCATGCCAGTCAGATAAAAATAACCCTCTGCTCTCTAACACGGGGTCAGGCTTTCTAAAAATAGGCACTGTAAATGGTAAGAAAACCTACTTTTTGTATGAGACTGACTTTGCCCCATACAATATACCCATAATACAAAATCCTCGTAATAATCCACTAACTGGATTTCTGCTAATCAGGCCATTAGCCTCTTTGTGGGTTATTAAAACACACTTCAGTGTAGACCACAGTGGGGAAGTGGTTAAGTACCCAGAATCTGGAGTCAAAGGGACATGTGTGTGAGTCTTGGCCCTGCCACTTGTAAGCGATAGGATCACGGGTGAGTAACAACTTCCCTGGGCTCAGTTTCCTCATCTGTAGAATGGGAATGATTACAGGTCTGCCTCACAGGGTTGTTGTGGAAATGGAGTGAAGCCACATAAGGGGCTAGACACGAAGCCCTCTGTTGTTCTCCTGTGATGAGTGTTTGTTAAGGTGGGCTGTTGAATCAGAAAGACCTGGATGTGAATCCCAGCCCCAGTGCGTGGGAGGGTCCTTTAACACCTGGGAGCTAGTACTTTTCCAGACACATGGGGAGTCCCTGCCTCCCAGGATGGCTGTGAGGTGAAATCAGACAATGCATGGAAAGCGGACAGCACAGGGCCTGGGCCAGAGAAGTTCAGTACAAGGTAGTTAGGGTTATTCTTCTCTGTTGAACTGGGTATCAATACACACCCATGACTCTCTTCAGAGAATCAGCCACAAGACCGCCTTGGCCCTCTTGTTGGGGCCCTGCATAAGCAGCCTGAGCTGGGAGCTGGGGGGGGCTGGTGTGTTCTCCAGGTGGGTTTGAGGCCTCTCTGCGGCAGGGACCAGGCTTCACCCGGCTCTCTCTCAGCTCTGATATCAGCCATCAAGGCAGGTGTCTAGCTGAGAGGGCTCCCTCTGTGGCCTCCAGGCCTTGCCCAGGCCCAGTCCCGACAGCCTCAGTGGGAGGCCACTTTTAGCCACGTGGCTCTGGAACAGGGCCAGCTGAAGGCCAGAAGTGACACAGAGGAGCCCGTCACTACCAGGAGAGCCTGGGAATGACTCACAAGAGTTCTGGATGCCCTGGGAACAGCTCTCTGGCAGTCAGGATTGTCCTATGTCTCCTGCTTCCTGGCCACTGCCAATGGACCCGAGAGAGCCAGAGGGACAGGACTGGAGTGGTCCAACCACAGCCAGGGAAAGAGACCCACTGGCTCTGCAGTGAGAGCTCCAGCTTGTGGGATCTGAGGACTGTCAGTGGCCATGGTCGCACTGGGCGACGAAATCCAATTGTGCCGAGAATGAAGCCAACAGCACAGCCGGGCAGAGAGCGAATGCTGAGTGCACGCCATCCCTTCTCTTCCTGCAGTGGGGACCTGAGATGCCCATGACCATCTTGTGAATTCCCCTGTGTGTTTAAGCTGGGTTTCTAATGCTTGCAACAAAAAAAGAGGGTTATTAGGGCACAAAGGAGAAGTGCATTTATTGAAAACCTACTGTGTGCCGAAACATACAGACAGTACTTCTGGGAAATGAGCTCAATCAGGAGAAGCAGCAAATACGGTAACATACAGTAAGTGCTCAGCAAATAGTAAGCACACAGTAAGTGTTCACAAATGCTCCCCAGCGGTGGAGGCAGGGGGAGGAACAGCCATAGCGGTAAACTTTACTCTCAAAACGGTGATGATATTCCCATTTAACAGATGGAGAAACTGAGACTCAGAAGTTAAGGGACTAGCCTGAGGTCATACAGCAAGTAGGCAGGAAAGGTGTTATTTGAATCTGGGTCTTTCTGCTCTTGTCTGAGCACAGCAGCAGGACTAGAGTGGGTGTGAAGTTGAGCATCAAAAAGTAATGGGGGGCAAGGGGAGGAGAAGAGGGGCATGCCAGCATAGATGGGGCAAAGCCTGAGTATGTGTGGACTGAACCCTAGGAGAAAATGCCAGGGAGGAAGGGGTACACCCGGAGAAGGTCCACGTGCCGCAGGGATAGTATCTGGGCCCAGGAGCACACCGAAGAAAATCGTGGACCGTGAGAGGACTCAGCATCTTAATTTCACCCTACGACTCACCGCCGGTAGACCAGCGGGGAATTTTGTTTGTTTACTTGTTTAGGGTTGTTACATTTCTTCCCATTAGTGAAGCACTGAACATATTAAGACACCAGAAGCAGCAATGAAGTGCTAATTAGTTTATAATGATCCTTTGTCCCCACAACAGATTAAATTGAAATTCTCAGAAGCCTGGACTCTGGCCAGGCCCAGGAAAGCCATGGGAAAGCGGGTGCCTTTTTTTTTTTTTCCTTTAATCTCTACCATGATTATGGAGAAGAGGACAAAAATGAAAAGGAAGAGGTTTTATTCGGTCCCCAGGGTGTCGCTTGCTCCCACCGCTCCAGGTGACAGTCTAGCTGTCCAGGAATCAAGCAGCTCATTCTGGGCACACAACCGGGAAGTGCTTTTCAATGTGAGAGCTCACCTCCAGCTTCTGAATCCCCAAATTCCCAAGATCTGCCCTCTTAGCTGAAAGCAGAGGTGAAGGTCAGAGTTGCAACTGCAGTCTGAAACCAGTGTGGACCCAAAGCAAATTTACCTGCCTATTTCTGCTCCTCTTCAGGTTAAGAGAAGAAGCTTCGAGTCTGCCGTAAGAGAGATGTGCACTTGGCACATGAATCGAAGGAAGGAAGGTGCCTCCGAGCTGTCCGTACCCAGCTCGAGTGTGGCGCTGCCAGGCAGGGGGCTGTGTACGAGGCAGGGGGCTGTGTACGAGGCAGGGGGCTGTGTACGAGGCAGGGGCTGTGTACGAGGCAGGAGGCTGTCTACGAGGCAGGGGGCTGTGTACGAGGCAGGAGGCTGTGTACGAGGCAGGGGGCTGTCTACGAGGCAGGGGACTGTGTACGAGGCAGAGGCTGTCTACGAGGCAGGAGGCTGTGTACGAGGCAGGAGGCTGTGTACGAGGCAGGAGGCTGTGTACGAGGCAGGAGGCTGTGTACGAGGCAGGAGGCTGTCTACGAGGCAGGGGGCTGTGTACGAGGCAGGAGGCTGTGTACGAGGCAGGAGGCTGTGTACGAGGCAGGAGGCTGTGTACGAGGCAGAGGCTGTGTACGAGGCAGGAGGCTGTGTACGAGGCAGGAGGCTGTGTACGAGGCAGGAGGCTGTGTACGAGGCAGAGGCTGTCTACGAGGCAGGAGGCTGTCTACGAGGCAGGAGGCTGTCTACGAGGCAGGAGGCTGTGTACGAGGCAGGAGGCTGTGTACGAGGCAGGAGGCTGTGTACGAGGCAGGAGGCTGTGTACGAGGCAGGAGGCTGTGTACGAGGCAGGAGGCTGTGTACGAGGCAGGAGGCTGTCTACGAGGCAGGAGGCTGTCTACGAGGCAGGGGGCTGTGTACGAGGCAGGGGGCTGTGTACGAGGCAGGAGGCTGTGTACGAGGCAGGAGGCTGTGTACGAGGCAGGGGGCTGTGTACGAGGCAGGGGGCTGTGTACGAGGCAGGGGGCTGTGTACGAGGCAGGAGGCTGTGTACGAGGCAGGAGGCTGTCTACGAGGCAGGGGCTGGGAGGTGCTCAGGGATGGGAACTGGCTCTGCCCTGTGGCAGCTCACTGAGTTTGGGTAGATGAGAGGATTGCTGTAGTACTTGCCCCACTTTTTAGTAAGGCTCTTTAGTAAGGCCTTCATAACGAAGAATGGAAGAGAGGAAATAGTTACTGTATTTAGCCCCTAGCTCTGTGCTATTCAATCCTTACGAGGATCCTATAAAAGTCCCTATTATCCTCCTTTCCCCCCATTTCATAGACAAGGAATCTAAAGATCAGAGATGTTAAGAAATAGCCCTAGGCCTCAGGGCCAGCAGAAAGGAGGCTGCACACCCAAACTCTGTGACCTCAGAGTCCGAGGGCTCTGCAATGCTCAGCCCTGGACCTCTCCAGCCTCACCTAAGGCAGACAGTCTCAGCTCAGGGCAGGGGGGTGAGAGGAGCAGAATGGAAACACATGTTCCAAAGAATACTCTCACTATTGTTGTTAACACAGGCTTCGGAGATCTGGGCAAGATCTTTCTAGCTGGTGTGAATTTGCAGATGACAGAGTGGGAAGTATTTTAGGGGCTGCGCGTGAACAAGGTGGAATCACACGGCCTTCGCTGCAAATCCCATCGGTCCCTGAAGCGGAGCAGTATGCTTTTGTCTGCACACGGGTATAGACAGATATCATGGGGAACAACCCGAAGGCCGGGCCTGCAGTAGGGGCTTAACACCCATCTGCTGAGGCTGGTTAAAAAATGAGGGTCTACAGTTGACACCTTCCTTGTGGGGCTGAGCTTCTCGCCTCATCACGTACCTTAAGTTGATTTCCCACTGCACCACCGATCGATCCTGTCCTCCAGCCGTGAAGGCATAGCAGCCGTCATAGGAAAGGGCCATTCCCGCCACCCCGCTGGGGTGGCATATAATAGCGGATGTCTTGTGTGGATTGCCATCAACTGGTAAGATCTGAAGGCCAACCTAGAGAGGAATATGTCATTGGAAATTCAGATTCGGATAACTGGGCCCCAGGCACACTTGCATGTCACCTCCAGGGCTGTTTACTGGAAGGACCTGTGCGGCTGGAATCATCTCAGTGTGTGAGAGCCCCATTTCCTGGGGCTGGGGGTTCGCACGCACACTGACCTCTGCGGGGTGGCCGCTTAGGAGAGAAACACAGGAAGGAAGGTTTCACCCGTCTTCCTAGTCAGACGTCCAAGGTTTTCCAGAATAATTCTGGAATCCTATGATGTTGTGCTTTTCGATAGATTCTTTATTAAATGCAGAACTAAATGTAACTAGTCTGCATGTCTTTGTAAGATTTTTCCACGTAAATAAATCAGAAAGAAAAAATCCTTTGGTGACCACGTATCTTCATGAAGTACAGAAAGTGCAGTAACTCTGCTCAGAAATGCTTCCTAAGACCCAATTTTCATTCATTTATGGCAATTTTCAGTATCACTGTGGACTGGGATGAAGTCGCTGGGCTTGGCTCTGACACCCAGCATCCTGGGTCTGATGCTACTTGGGGCTGACTGCTACCCACACCACACAGAGTCGTCCCCCAGAGGCAGACAGCAAAGGCTGATACCTTGTCTCTGTTAATAAACACCATGTAACGTTTCTGCAGTTCCAAGGTGCTTTTCACTGGGAGGATCTGTATCTGCTCAATGGGAGAACCAAAAACCGGCCCAAGAAGTGTCTTTCTGCATGAGAAAAAAAAAAAAAAAACATTTTTTTTTTAAATTCTACAAATCTGAACGTAGGTTTCATGACTAGCTACCTTTCATGATACTGTACACATTTTGCATTCCCAATTTCCTGTCCTGTCACTCAACGAAGAGCCTCTCTCTCAACCACTGCTAACAGCTGCCATAAATAAGGGGCAACAGCTCCAAACAGCAAATGCTCCAGGGAAAGTCTGATTGTGAAGAATGCTTTTGGTGGAGGCTCTGACTTTCCTCCTTGACAGCTGAGTGAAGGGAACATTATGCCTCAAGAATGTGTACGGGAACAAGGGACGAGAAAAATGCGGTAAGGAAGTGACATGCGTTGGCGGAATATAGGGAGACACCCCTTCCCCAGTGGCAGGCCAAGAGATCAGAACGAGGTGCCATCTGTGGCTCCAGACACCGACAGACAGGTCTTCCAGTGCCACACACAGACTCCAACACACTGCCTATGAATCAGATGGTGGTGACTCGTGCCCCAGCAACGGTCAGACTTCTTTAACTCAGACTGTTAAGAATCTTATCCCAGGGGCGCCTGGGTGGCTCAGTCGTTAAGCATCTGCCTTCGGCTCAGGGCGTGATCCCAGGGTCCTGGGATCGAGCCCCACATCAGGCTCCTTCGCTGGGAGCCTGCTTCTTCCTCTTCCACTCCCCCTACCTATGTTCCCTCTCTCGCTGGCTGTCTCTCTTTCTCTGTCAAATAAATAAATAAATAAATAAATAAATAAATAAATAAATAAAATCTTTAAAAAAGAAAAAAAAAAGAATCTGATCCAAGGTGAGGTTCTGGGACATGACCCTAAGCCCAGAGCAGTACTTTCCTGAAGCTAGCAAAACAGGAGCTCCAGGACCCCGGGCTCACCCAGGCACCTTCTGAGGCCTCGGAGGAGTCCTGCTGTGTTTTATTCTTAATTATGTATCCTTTTTCTTTTTAACAGGGCCCACAAAATTGAACACACTGCACATCCCACAAAAGCTGGCTCTGCTCCTGTGTAAGGTCAGTAGCTATGGCAATCTTTTTATATGATAAGCCTCTCATTGTTTGCCTGTGTTTTCTCCATGTCCCCTGTACCCAGCCCGTGTCTGGTGGGGACAGCACACACTCCAGGTGTGTCCCCTGACTAAATGAAGCACAAAGCCATTAAACAGGACCTTCTGTGCCAGGCACTGTGTGAGGTGCTCAGGACACAGATGCGAGAGAGATTTGGTCACTGCCACCGAGCTCACAGCCTGAAGGGGATGACAGCATGGAAGCGGTGTGAGGGGAGAGGCACGGGAACAAGCGAGTTCAGGGCTCGGAGACTGCTCTGAGGAGGGAGACATGTGAGCTGGGTCTGCAGTGGTGAGTTGGGAAGATAGGGAATATGGAGGTGACAGACAATAGGGGCAAACACAGGTGGCGCAAGGGTGTGGGAAGTGGACTGTTGTTGGAAAACTGAAGAAAACGTAAGTGGACAGGAGCGGGAGGTGGAGGGCGGTGAGCTGAGCAAGGGGGCTGGGGCCAACTGTGAGGGTGCCACGGGGGCGGGGGGGAGTCAGGTGAGTGATCCACGGTCAGTTTCATACACATGGAGACTTAGGTGAGGTGTCAGAAATGCTAAATGGCCACCTGAGGGATCAGGAACCAGTGAGCTGCAGGTTACCCTGAGCAGGGATGTCCAAGGGCCTTCCCCAAGTATCACTGAGTGGACAGAGGCAGGGAGAGCATGGCTAGGGGCAGACTCTGGTTTGAATCCCGGCTCAGACCCTTAAAGAGTAGGAGAACGTGGAACCACCACATACTCCTGGTGGGAACGGGAGCTGGTGGCACTGCTTTGGAAAACAGTCTGGAGGTTCCTCAAATGGTTAAGCAGAGTTACCCTACGACCTGGCCTTTCCACTCTAGGTCTCTGCCCAAGAGAAATGAAGCAGGTGTCTACACAGAAACGTACACAGAAATGTAGCCCCGAAGAGAGACCACCCAAATGTCCGACAACAGGTGAATGGATTCATAGGGTATGTCTATACAACGGAATATGATCCAGCCATAAAAAAGGAATGAAACACTGACACACACTACACCACGGACGAACTCTGAACACATCTTGCTGAGTGAAAGAAGCCAGACACAAAAAGTCATATATTATATGATTCCATTTATATGAAATGTCCAGAATAGACAAATCCACAGAGAACATAGCTTGGTGGTTGCCAGGGGTGGGGCAGGAGTGGGGGAAGGAAGGGAGGGAACGGGGAATGACTGCTAATAGGTACGTGGCTTGTTTTTGGGGTGATGGAAATGCTCTTGAATTAGATAGCGGTGACGGTGGCACAACTTTGTGAATAGAGTAAAAATCACTGAAAAGGGGTAAATTTTATGATATGTAAATTATATCTTAATTTAAATTATAAATAAGAAAAAGGAAAAAAAAGTCCAACTATTCAGCTTCCCGTGCGTCAGGTTCCTCACCAGTAAATAGGAACAACAACATGCCTTCCCCTGAGACCGTGGTGAACAGGAATATATACATAAAGCACTCAGAACACTTTCGGGCACATAGGAGGAGCCATGAAACTGTCACCTAGTGTTGTTAAACATATCTGACAATAAAGTTAATATCTTTTGCTTCTGATTGAAAAATTATGACCTACTCATTGTGAACAATTTCACACATTTAGACACACACAAGATAAATAATCTACCTAGACCCCCACATCCCTTTAACCCCCAGGTAATCGCGGGTAACAGTTTGGTGTCTAGGACTTGAGAATTTCTTTTATATATTCTAACCTATATAATTTTATGTGAAAAGTAGATAAATCATAGAAATGTAATTTTATAGGAAAATATGTTATGTCTTGGAGATATTTCCATGTTACTACACAGAGAGCTTACTTTTCCTTTTTTTTCTTTTCTAAAAGCAGCATCAAGTTTCAGTGTAGTGACGAGTCATCATTTAACTAATCTCCTATTAATGGACATCTGGATTGTTTCCATTTTTGAAAATATTTTCGAGCAAGACATCCTTTTACTTATGTCTTGGCATACTGTGAGCTACATTCCTAGACATCAGAAGACATGATGCAATTTAGCAGAGGAGAACAAACTGCTCTCCCAAAAGGACGCCCCAGTTTCCACGTCCCCCCAACATCCAGTGAGAGTGCCCACCCTCTTATATGTTTGCCAACACTGTGCCCTGTCAATCACTTTTATTTTCCTGATCTGATTTGTGAAAAACGATATCTTGTTTTCATTTGCATCTTTGATACACTAGTGAACATCTGCTCATGGGTTTATTGGCCTTTTTCTGTGAACCGCCTTTCAAGTTCTAAATATTTTAAGTGCATTTTAAAATTGTTTTAGATTTATCATGAAAAGGCAATTCCTTCCCAATTAAGCTGTGGTTATGAGGCTTTGTTATTCCTACAACTTAAAAGATGCTTTATGCAAGGGGCTGTACTCTGGAGTGATGGAGATGTTCTGGAACTAAATACATGTGTTGGTTGCATGACATTGTGAATGCATTAAATGCCACTGAATTGCTGACTTTAAAATGGTTAGGTTTTTAAGAAGATTTTATTTATTTATTTATTTGGGGGGGGGCAGAGAGAGAGGGAGAGAATCTCAAGCAGACTCCCGCTGAGTGCAGAGAACCCCATGCAGGGTTCAATCCCACAACTCCAAGATCATGACCTGAGCCAAAATCAAGAGTCGGACACCTAAGTGACTGAGTCAACCAGGCACTCCTAAAATGGTTAATTTTTATGTTTTATGTTATCGAATTTCACTTTGATAAATTTTTTTAAAAGATGCTTTATGAAAAAATAAATAAATAAAAATAAAAAGGGGGCACCTGGGTGGCTCAGTCAGTTGGGTGTCTGCCTTTGGCTCAGGTCATGATCCCGGGGTCCTGGGATCGAGCCCTTTGTCAGGCTCCCTGCTCAGCAGGGAGCCTGCTTCTCCCTCTCCTCCCCGCTCATGCTCTCTGTTGCTATCTCTGTCTCTCTCAAATAAATAAATAAAATCTCTTTTAAAAATAAAGTAAACATAAAAAGATGCCTTATGCTAATTTCCAATTGATTGTCAGTGGCACAAACTCCAAACTGTGTGCCTCGAAGTCCCTGCTTAGTAACTGTTAGCAGGAACTTCGAGTCTGTGGCCCTCCATCCCCAATATATCTGCTCGGTGAACTCAGATTTACTCAGGACTTGCATAGCTATGGGATATTCCATATCCAAAAAGTTTGTGTCCATTAAAGATGATGTACGAAGATTCTGAGATCTTCCTAAAATTCCTTTTCTACCTATTTCTTTCAAATGTCTCCTTCCCAGTGTTTTAATATGTAAAAAAAAAAAAAAAAGCTAGCTTTCTCTGTTGTTCCTGCCATATGACATGGCATTTCTCAGTTATTTTTCCTTGTACCCCTCTGGAAACAAATGTAAGAAGGAGGAGGAGGAGGAGGAGAAGAAGAAGGAGAAGAAGGAGAAGAAGGAGGAGAAGGAGGAGAAGGAGAAGGAGGAAAAGAAGAAGAGGAGGAGAAAGAAGAAAAAGAAGGAGAAGGAGAAGGGGAAGAAGAAGGAGAAGAAGATGGGGGGAGGAGGAGGAAGAAGAGGAAGATGAGGAGGAGGAGGAGGAAGAAGGAGAGGAAGAGAAGGAGGAGAAGGAGGAGAAGAAGAAGAGGAGGAGGGGGGGGGGTGGGGGAGAAAGAAGAGGAAGAAAAAGGAGCAGGAGAAGGAGAAGGGGAAGAAGAAGGAGAAGAAGACGGGGGGGGGAGGAGGAGGAAGAAGAGGAAGAGGAGGAGGAGGAAGAAGAAGGAGAGGAACAGAAGGAGGAGAAGGAGAAGAAGGAGAAGATGATGATGATGATCTTGGGTGATCCTGGACTTTGACGACCTATTTTCCTGAGAAACATTTCAGAACGCTGGTCTTCTTCAAGCTCAGGGCCAGCTGCTGTTGGCTTCTCACTTCCTTCTCCCAGGTGATGTCACTAATGCATTCTCACCTGTTGCTCCAGCCTCAGTGCCTCTGTTCTTTCCGGACATACCCACGAGGCAGCCAAACCACAGGCAGAAAGGGATGCCCTCTAGGGCTGACTAGGCAGGAGCCCACGGCCAGGGCTGCACCTGGGCCCAGTAATGCCAAGTAGAGGACAGAGTCAGAACTAGCCTCAAGTGTTAAGCAGCAACTTCTGTCACTGCTGTGAACCTCAGTGGGATACTAGTTGGTGGGGAGGGGGGGTTGTTAAAGATGTATGCAGAGCCCTGGTGCAGGGATGATGTACCATGATCTGTATCTATGATGAGGAGCAAACCCGGGGAGCCCTGGGCCTAGCAGCACAAGGGCAACCACAGACGTAGACCTATTTCAGGATGGAGGAGCTGCTGCTCTGAGATGTGGAGCTTTGGATGCTCTGGGCTTGGTCCTTTAGCTGCTCCTCTATATGCTTTTCCCCTCTGGAATCTTCTCTTGCCTCATGGCTTTAAAGCACCATGTGCTCCTGACCTCAAATGTGGACCTCCAGCCCAGCCTCTCCCAAGAACTCCACTGCCCTACCAAGATGCAAATTTCATGGTGGCAGGAACATTGCTGTTTGCATCCCTACCTTCAGCACCTCGGACAGAACCTGGCTCAGGTAGGGGCTGGGTAAATACTGAGGGAACACATGAATGCCATCAGGTAAACTTAGACTCCTTTAGGAACCAAGAGTAAGGAAAATCGCACAGTCAGGAGAGCATGTGATTCTTGATCTCAGGGTTGAGTTTGAGCCCCACAATGGGTATAGTTTGCTTTAAAAAAATAATAAAATCTTTTTTAAAAATTGCACAATTGATAGTATTCAAGTGAAAATACATGTTTTTTTATCCATGAGGGAAAGATAGGGGAGTTTATAAAGCATCAGCGACTCTGTGGGTTCCTTTACTGGGTCTCAGGCACTGAGCTCTGGGTCCCTCATCTACCTGCTGTGCTAGGCTCTGGATTTGCATCCTGCCTCTGGCAACTTCCCATCCAGGTGACCCTGGGTGAGAATTATACAACTCTTCCATGCCTCGGTTTCCTCCCCTGCATAGTGAGTGACAGTAAAGGTAGCCAAGCTCCTCGCAGGTCTGTAAGCTGGGACTTAAAAGAAGTTGGGGACGGAGAAACTGAATGAGACATCACATCAGCAGGAAGCTCCTTGGGCTTACCTGCACATTTTGGTGGTAGAATTAAAAAGTTTCACTTTGTAGCCACTGTTGCAAATGAGCAGGAAGAGTTCCTTGGTGAGTGGTGGGTACCAGACCATACAGGTGGGATAGTTGCCCTGGTCGGTGCAGTGAATGTCCAGGACCTCCAGATTGTCTCTGTAGCTCTTAAGAAGATTATACTCGATCTGCAGAGGAGCCCAGAGAGACAGACATGAGGACTGAGCCAAAGGAAGTTGGCCAATGGTCCTATTCTGGGAGAGACAGTATTGGTCCTCCTAGGAGAAGACATGCCTAGACCCTCACTCCTTTTTTTTTTTTTTTAAAGATTTTATTTATTTATTCGACAGAGATAGAGACAGCCAGTGAGAGAGGGAACACAAGCAGGGGGAGTGGGAGAGGAAGAAGCAGGCTCATAGCGGAGGAGCCTGATGTGGGGCTCGATCCCATAATGCCGGGATCACGCCCTGAGCCGAAGGCAGACGCTTAATTGCTGTGCCACCCAGGTGCCCCTAGACCCTCACTCCTAATACGCCGCTATGATGGAGCATTCCTTATAAGCAAAGACAATGAGCTAAGTGCTCTAAAAACATGATGCCACTTAACATTCCTGACTCCCCTGCCAAGACATACTGTTGTGCACATTTTACAGATTAGAAAACAGATGTTCAGAAAGGTTCGGTGGCTTGCCCAAGGTCACATAGCTAAGAAGTGGTAGGGTGAGAATTCAAATTTACGTCCAGCGGACTCCAAAACCTGAACTCTCATAGTTGTGTTATACTGTCTCCCTTACCATTATCTTGGGATCTCTTTGAGGGTACGAACTAATTCATATCTAAATCTCAGCACTTAACAGTCATAAATTAGCAGCTTGCTGATTTTCATCCATAGGTAGGTTTTGGTGGCCAGACCATAATGAACAATGACTGGATGGCCATAAAAAAGGAGAGAAGGGGATGGAAGAAAGGGAGGGAGTGAGGAACAAAGTTAAGATGGAGAGATACAGATCCTCTTTGACTCACGATGGGGTTACATTCCAATAATCCATTGTAAGTTGAAAATATCATAGATCAAAAATGCATTTAATACACCTAAGCTACCAAACCCCATAGCCTAACCTGGCCCACCCTAAACGTGCTCAGAACACTGACATGAGCCCACAGTTGGGCCAAATCACCTACCATGAACCCTGTTTTAGAATAAAGTGTGACTATCCCGTGTAATTTATTGAATTCTGTACTGAGAGTGACAAACAGAACAGCTGTGCGGGTGCAGGTGGCAGTCAGTGTATCGGCTGTCGGCCCTCACGGTTGCATGGCTGACAGGGAGCTATGGCCGCTGCCTAGCATCACAAGAGAGGATGGGACCACAGATCGCGAGCCTGGGACAAGACCCAAATTCAAAATGCCAAATACAGTTTCTACTGAAAAGAGTATTGGTTTTGCACATCCTTGAGACCAAATGTCAACTCAGAGAGGTCTATGCTACTTCGTTGTACATTCATTTTCTCCAACAAGCACCCAGACTGTGGGCCGGGTTCTATGCCAGATGCCAGGGACACAACAAGAATGAAACACACGCTGTCCTGGTGGCGAGGTAAACGGACACTGAGCAGCTCACCAAGAGCCGATCTCTCCCGAGGCTCAGCAGTCTTGGCTTATTGCTGTCCAGATGAACCCCAAACAGGAGACTGCGGATGCTTTTGCGATGAGAACGAAGCCTTGCCAGATATTCCCAGACCCGGTGTCCATTCTTGACAACCACCACGTAAACGGCCACAGTAAAATGTGCATCCTGAACAGGAGCCAAAGAGCAGAAGTTACTCCTTCTGAAGTTTGGTAACTTAAAATCATCACCATGTTTTTCATACTACTGTTGCCTTGAGAATATTTTATCCAAAAAGAAATTTTAGTCTATCTGAGCAAGTAATAAAATCATACCCATTTTACAGATGAGAAAATTAAGGTTAAAAGTCGCTAACCCGCAGAGGAAAAGGGGGGGGGGTGTAGAAAGCATCTACTTGACACTATGCCTGACTCTTCTTTCCGGTTCCCCACCTCATTCTGTGTGGAAAACTGAAACCCTGCCTTTTGCCTTTGTCCTCCCTTCTCTGTGTCCAGCTACACAAAAAGAAAAAGGTATGAGCTCTAAAAAGTGTTGCAGCTGAGGGTGAACCAGGTGGGAGAGAGTGCGAGAGCAGCCTGGAGGGAAGGGGGCACCTGAGTCAGGGGCTGCAAGGGTGCAGAGGCTCAGCAGGGGGCCTGTAAAGGTGTGGAGCACACAGACCAGGGGAGGGGCCAGGCACAGAGGCAGGGGTGGGGGAGCAGCAGGGATGTGGGAAGCTGCCACGGCTCTTCCCCCTCACCCAACATCAAGGCAAGATGAGCACACGGTAGACCAGGAGAGCTGGCAGGAAGGGCCAGGATAAAGGTCTCCGAAAATCTTTACTGAGCTTAAGAGCCCTATTCACAGAGGGAAGGAACAGAATCCAAAACACTGGGGGGAAGATGGTGCTTTGAGAGAAATGAGAATGTCACCTTGTCAAAAATCAAAGGAAAAGATGAAAGAATGGAAGCCGAGAAATGGGTCCAGAAACCAACACACCAAAATGAACCGTCAGGATGGCAGAATCCCCGTCTGCAAGTCCTGAGGTCTGGTCTCGTTTCGAGTGAGAGTCCCTCCTCTCTTTCCAGTGGCTTTGTGGAGATACAGTTCACACCGCACACAATTCACACCTTCCAAGTGTTCAACTTGGTGGTTTTTAGAGTATTCACAGAGCTCTGGCTCACCACCACAATTTTAGAGCATTTTCATGACCCCCAAAGAACCCTGAGTGCACTAGCAGTCACTCCCCATCCCCCCCACTGCGCCCCCCACCTCCCCAGCCCCCCTCCCTTCTGGTTGTAAACCAGGGTGCTGATCACTGGACAGCACCCAGTGGGAACACTTACAGCCGTTGCCATGTACTGCGAGTCATGGGAGAAGCTGATATGAGTCACACTGGTTCTGGAATATTTGAAAGGCTCTGGGATTTGGTTTTCTAAGGACATTGAGTCAAGAATGTAAACTGTCCCCTCAGTGAAGCCAGCTCCAAGAAGGACTCCTGAAATCACAAGCCGGAGAACAATACTGGAAAAAGACTTCATTCCTTCAATAGACATCAGCTCTGGGCCAGGCCATGTTCTAGGTGCTGAGGAAACAGCAATGAACACGACAGTCCCTGGCAGCATGAGGCTCTGGGGTGAGTGCTCAGACACTACTAGGCACAGAGTGCTGCGGGGTTAAGAGGGACAAGGTGTCTCATCTAGCCTGCTGGGTGGACACCAGTTAAGGTAAACTTCCTGGAGCTATCCCAGCCAGCAAGCCATTTGGGTCTGTTTTTGACTTGGAGCCCAAGACAGGCTGCTATAATGAAAATACCTTCAGGATTGTAGGTTAGACTCTGGACGCCAAGCCCCTTCTTAAAGACCCTGCTGAAAAGGTACTTTTTCTTTTCATAATCCCACACTTTGATCATCCCACAGAAACTCCCAATGGCGATGAGGGGTTGGTACGGGTGGCAGGAGATGGCACAAATGGCATCCTTGGGCTCCACGAATAACTTCTCCAGTTTTGTCCCATCTGTCGTTAAGTGGTACACTGTCGCATCAGCTGTTCCAATGATAAGATTCCTGTTTGCCAAGGGGAGACCCAACAGTCTCAGTGTTTGCAGGGAATGGGGCAGCCAGCTATTCTGCTTCCAATTGCACATGAAACGCCTCTGTCGTCTGTAATTTAGTGACATTATTAACCCAACATCTCCAAAAATATACTACCAATACCCAACAGCCTCCATTTGCAAGTGAAAAAGCCCACATTTCTACATGTAAATTGAGTCATTAAGTATGCAGATGGACAGTCAGTTGTACAATTAGCTAATCTGCACATGCAAATATTCATTTGTGTATGCAAATATGGAGTTTGGTGCACACATACAGATGTGCCTGCAAATACTGCAAGGGTAATTAAGCAGACTCACAGATAATTCAGTCTTGAAATGTTATGGCTATTAATTATCAAATGCCTTTAACCGCAGCGCTAGGACAAACTCGGCTTCAAGAAAAGACACCAAGCTACAGCAAAGGACTCCAAACACAACAGAGATTAGAGCTCAGGGATAAGCCCTTTCCAGTTCCCAGTCGCTAAAGATTCTTAAAACGAAAATAATGCTTCATTTAAAAAAAAAAAATGATTGAACAGTGATTATAATCAGCCGTGGAGATCTACGAGCCCCATAAAGGACTGATGAGGAAATCCCATTCTATCTCGGGTCCCAGGAACAAGGTGAACATTCCACTGCACGCCGACTAACAGAGAGGACATCAATCATTTTTTGGCCATTCGAATGACTAGATTCATTAACAACTTACCTTACAATAAAAAGGTCACCTTTCAAAGTGCAGTCTGGGGGATAGTTTGATTTTTCGGTGGGTGGAGCTGCTGGGGTCTTCGAAAAGGACAGGGTCCTTATGGCGCTCAGTTTGAAGTGGCTGTACCAGTTAACAATGGACAGGGTGTGATCGTAGAACTTAATGTTTCCTCTAATATCACCTGTGACAATGTAGCTGAAATGGAGCAAAACATCTGTTTGGTAACTGATAGTAGTAGGTACCATCTACTGTACAGCTAATTATATCTCAGGCTCTGGACTCCAAGGTTGTAAAAACTTCACTTAATACTGTCCTACGAGGCTGATTTTACTGCTGTTCTGCTTTACATCTGGGAAACTAAGACTCAGAGAAGTTGAGAAATTCGCTCAAGGCCTGGGGTTGCCAGATTTAGCAAATAAAAATGCAGGATGCCCAAGTAAGTTTGAATTTCAGTTAAGCAATGAGTAATCTTTTAGTAGAAGTATGTCCCAAGTATTGCACGGGACCAACTTACACATGGCAACCCTATTAGGCCCCGTGGCCAGACTGTGCAGGGACCTAACGCAAAGCACACGTTCTCGCTCTCCTCTCCCTGCACACCCCAGATCAGCCACGGGCAGTGGCAGTGGGCGGTGATTGACCACAGACGACACCAGAGTCCTTCTACCAGCCCTCCGGAACCACACAGCTGGGCCACAGCACACAAGCCGCTTTACAGGAAGACACTGCTGTCAGAGCCCTAGTAAAACCCCATCCAGTCATCACAGCCAAAGGCAGTGTCGCATGACAAAATGGCTTTTATTTCCAGTCCCTAGATCCATCCCAAATGGGCTTTTTCTTTAAAGCCTCTGACAAAGTGTAATGATGGGGGGTGGATAGGGGGGTGAATTTCCTCTTATAGATGGCAAAGTGATTAAATGCAGATTCTGATTAATAAGCGACGCAGGTGGGCAGAGTTAATTGGCTAGAAACATCTTTCATTGCCCTCTGCTGGACAGAAACGGCAAAGCAGGCCAAGTGTTTTCAAGATCTTTCATGGGCTCCCTGGTCCTGGCTGAGTTTTATTTAACATGGAGAGAGGGGAACCCAGGCCTTGGTCTTCACTGGGCCCTAACCCCCAACCACTTAAACGTTGATTCATCATCAGCTGCAATTCTACTACTGTCTTTTCCACACCTCTGAGTGAGAGTAATTTGCATTTCTCTTTGTAAAGCCATGCCAGGACCTCACTGCTTCCTGTATTAAAAGAAACGAAAGGGAAAACAGGGCTTCTGGAAAGCAGATGGCACAGTGACTCCAACCACACGTGCATGGTCCTTGTCATTAGGCAGCTTCCTCCATCCTGCTGGAACTTCTCAAACATACTATTTTTTTTAAACCTTTTTTTTTTTTTAGATTTTATTTATCTATTTGCATGAGAGAGAGAGCTCACACGAGCAGGGAGAGAGCGCACAAGCGGTAGGCAGAGGGAGAAGCAGGCTCCCCACTGAGCAAGGAGCCTGATGCGGGACTCGATCCCAGGACCCTGGGATCATGACACGAGCCGAAGGCAAACAGATGCTTAACCGACTGAGCCACCCAGGCGTCTCTCAAACATACTATTAATGACTATTTCATCTAGAGCTCCCCTGTGCCAGACAAGGTGCTATGAGTTTTACATGGCTTGTCTCACAAAACCCTCATAAAATCACTGAGAGAGAGAGAGAGAGAGAGAGTATTGTCATGCCCATTTTGCAGCTGGAAAAATGCTGGCTCAGCAAAGTTAAGTCCCTTGCCCTGAGTCACTCAGCAAGGAAGGGATGCGTCTGGGATGTGAACCCCTCTCTGTCTGAGACTAAGCCTTTTAATGATCGTCTCTGAGCCCCCACAGCCTCTTGAGTCAGTGAACTTTATAAAGTTCTGTTGTTGTTTCATCTTTTCATAATGGGTAAGTGTTATTTTGTAATCAGAAAAAACAATATAGCTATTCATGTTATTTTTCTAAAATTAAAGTATGTAAAATTTAGGGTGCAAAATAAGTCTAATTAGTGTGGAAGAAAAAAATAAGTTTCTTTTTGTCTCACCAACACAAAGAGATTTTTAAAAGTAATGCATGCCCGTGATTAAAAAAAAAAAAAGCAATCCAATTAGTACAAATGAGATTATAAGAAGAGGTGAATCTGCCCCCACCCTTGATCCCACTTCTCTGTTCTTCTCCTCAGAGGCAACAAACATTCCCAGTTAATAATGAATTTCCCCAGAAATATTCTATGCATATACAAAATATATGTATACATCCAAAAGGGTTTTAAGATACTTTGGTCATCACTGATAGCTACTTTATAATTAAGTTAATTACCTATCAACTGTAGTGAGCACAGTGATGCCCTCTTTCTGCAAATGAACCAATTTACAAGGTTTGATTTGAGGCGAGGCCACAGAGGCGGAAGCAGAGGACGGCGGGCGGTGTACGTCCCAGACGACCAGCTTCCCTTCCATCGTTGCAGACAGTATTTGTGTTAAATTCAAATGAAAGACGGACTGGCTAAATTTTCCCACGAGCTTGTTGAATGTCTGCATTTCAAAAAACAGATTATAAATTATGTTGGTAACAAATACAAAACAAAGCATTTATCAATATGGCATAATTTATAATATTACATTGATTTACAGTAGGAAAAAGATAAAATTAAAAAATCAATCACTAAGAAATCTCTCCCCCAGGGACTGCCACGGCGCAGGCAGTTCTGAACCTCTGAAGGTTTGCTAGGAGCAAGTGAAGGGTTGTGTACTGGACTAATTAAATTGTTTGCTTAAAGCAAATGAAAAAGTGGTTAACCACTTATTTATACCTGTTCAACTTCTCTTACTGAGGTTTCAGAGACTGATAAAGAAACTAATGTCTGTCGTGAGCAAACGCATGCTCCAGTTGTAAGATATCACAAAATAATTATCCCACTCTTATAATTATAAACTTTTTTTCCCATAAACTATTTTCCCATCAGTAGAAATTAAGTACTGTACACAGACATGCCCCTGACTCCTCATGAGCTTCGCGCTACGTAAAATGAGGCACTAGGGCCAACTTTCTTAGGCAATGTCTTGGAGACAAAGTATAGAAAGAACCCAGAGCAGTGAGTGGAGCCCCTCAGTGAACGTTCAGTGAATGAATAAACCAAAGAAACTCCTCCATTTGTCATGCGATACAGCAAGTTTGCTGCCCAGTTCTCTAACTACACGGATAAGACCCTAGGGCTCACCTCCTCTGTCTTGAACACAAGAGGGTCAGTAAAACAATAAGTGGTCAAGTGAGGGCATCAGGTCCTTCCTAAGAGCTGCTCTGCTTCCATCCAAGGCATTTCCATCATTTCGAGGGGCAGTCAGTCCTCATTTGTGGGTTCTGTATTTGCAAATTCACCTACTTGCTGTAATTTATTTATAACCCCAAAATCAACCCTCATGGCACTTTCATGATCTTTTGCAGACGCCTGTGCACACGTTCCTAGCTGAGGTCAAGCAAGGACATGCTCGGCCTTCTTATTTCAGCTCTCAAACTGTAAACGAGTGTCCTTTTCAGGGTCTGTTTAGTGCCAGGTTGTTCGTTGTTGAGGTGCTTTTTGTTGGTGATGGCAGTATTTAAACTAGCCCCAAACACGGTACTGAAATGCTGTCTAGCATTCTTAAGTGTGAGAAGGCCATGGTGTACCTTCTAGAGAATACAACTGAGTTAGACAACCTTCACTCAGGCATGCCTTCCAGAGCTGTTGGCTGGGTGTCAAGGCTAATGAATCAACATTATGTATTAAATACAGTGTCTTCTAACAAAAACACACATAAAACAAGGTTGTGTATCTATCTGTTGATGAAACTGTTATGACCCGAGGCTGGCAGGAACCTAATCCTGTATTTCTCCTAGGAGCAATGATTCTGTGTTCACTCACTGAGGTCTGCGGAGACTTTATGGAACGTAACTGCCAAGAGTAATGAGAATTGGCTTTATTTTTTGATAACTTTGATTTATGAAAAAGAGTTTGCAGACAGAATAATCTCTCTTTGTATTTATCCATCTCATTTTTTTTTTGGCATCCCCTCTTAAAAATAAATTTCTATAAATCATACTGAGAGTGAAGAAAGGAAGCAGAAGAAACACCATAAGGTGCTTACTGAGGGCAGATGACATGGGTGTCAAATGCAGAAATTGCTGCAGGAGATGGGACCCAAGTTCCACCTCAGGTTGACAGCTCCAGGCGAGCAGGCAAGATAAACGGTTTCCTGCGACACCTGCCTCTACCAGCTCTGAAACATCTAAACCCCCAAGATCATGTTTTATTACTCTGAAAACTGGGGAGCCTAAAAAGGAGCCACTCATGTTCAACTATTTATTACATCAGTCCAAAGTAATTTTCATTTTTTGTCAGATGCACACATGCATTAGTAAAGCCATCACTTTTTTGGATATTTTCTCAGGGCAGTCAACTTTCCTTTCCATAATATTTTATTTTGAACAATGGTTCTATTATTTTCAAGCTGACAATTCAATACAGTAAAGGACCCAAATAAAAATGTCAAATGATTTCCCAATGGTTTAATATCAAGACATACAAAGAAAAGCCCAAAGTGACTAAGCTTACACATACATATTTACTCTCCACAAAATCTGACACATAAAAATGCAATAGGCATACTCACTTTTTCTGTTAAACGTGGGGCACTGTGAGCAAGTATACCTCCAGCTTCATGCTGATAAATACAGAAAAAATAATCATTATGACAAAAAGACCTGGTTTCCAAAAGAAAGAACTAATATAACCACAAAATCAAAACAAATGCATCAGAACAGGGTCAGAGCTTTGCAGTCTCTGCAGGCTGAGAACCTGCTGCCTCCAGGAACATCTGAAAACATTCTGAAAGAAAAGCAAATACGGAAAAAAAATGCCACAAATGATTGTGACTTTAAATGGTCGTAAATGCAAATCCGATTGCTACATTTATAAGGCATTAAAGCCACAATAAGTACTGGAAACAACCACTGAAAATTTGTGATTGAATCAGTGTTTTGTTTTTGTTTTGCATTTTTAATTGAGGTAAAATTCACATAACATAAATTTAACCATTAATCATTTTATTATTTTTAAAGATTTTATTTTTTTACATTTTTTAATTTAAATTCAATTAATTATAAAGATTTTATTTTTAAGTAATCTCTACACTCAGTGTGGGGCTTGAACTCACAACTCCAAGATCAAGAGCCGCATGCTCTACTGACTGAGCCAGCCAGGCGCCCCAACCATTAATCATTTTAAAGTGTACAATTCAGGGACATTTAGTACATTAATAATACTGTGCAACCAACATCTCTGTCTAGTTCCAGGACATTTTCATCACCCCAAAAGGAAGCCCCCTCTCCATTAAGCCATTACGTGTGCCCCTCCCCCAGCCCCCGGCCAACCACCACTCTGCACTTTGTCTCATGGATTCTCCTACTCTGGACATTTCATATCAATGGAATCATCCAGCATGTTGTTTGTTGTTTCCGTCTTCTTTCATTTACCGTGATGTTTACACGGTTCATCCATGTTGTAGCAGGCATCAGTGCCTCACTCCTTTTTACGGCTGAATCATAGTCCATTGTATGGATGGACCGCATTTTATCTATTCACTCTTTAGCTGATGGACATTTGGTTTGCTTCTACCTTTTGGTTATTGCAAATAATACTGAGGCTATGAACATCTGTAGGTAAGTAGCTGTTTGAATGCCTGTTTTAAATTCTTTTGGATTTAGGAATTGCTGGGTCAAATGGTAATTTTATGTTAAACTTTTGATGTTTTTTTAATCTCATGATTCCGCCTTGTGTCAGTATATATATTGCTGATCTGTTTGCTAATTCCTTTCTACAAGGGGGTAAAAGCCAAGGTCTTGAAAAACCTTGTATTTTTTAAACCTGTTAAATACATTCAAATAAATATTTGCCTCATTACTTTAAAAAAATTAAATGAAATTTAAATTATCTGCTTCTGATTTAATACACTAATTTCCAATGAGGCCAAAATAAATGTTATAATTAAATCAAAACATTTTAATACATATTTATTGCTTCCTAAGTAGATACTATATTGTTACATTACCAAAACATCTGTACTCAGGGAATGAACATACACTTGTCCCTACATTTAAAACAAATCAAAATATTTCTACTTACCCACAGATAATATATTGCCTGTGTTTTACTATTGCTCACCAATTCTTTATTATTTGTTGGATTAAAAGTAAGGTAGTTCTGAAATACAAAGTATGGGAATATATTACATTACAATAAATTTTCTGTTTCTCTGGCTAAGCTAAATGTTAAAAATAAATAATATTTTTATTATAATAAATAGCTGAATAGGAATATAAAACAGAAAAGACACAGAATTTTGTAAGCAACAGGAATATAATTTAAACACTGAATGTTAATATTAATGGTCTCAAGTGTGTTCCCTTTCTTATTTAGTCTTATTTATTATAATTCATCATCTGTAAATTGGAACAAGCAAAAGTAGCCCAATATTCACTAATAACCTTTACTGTGTGTCCTTTTGGACAAAAACTGCTGCATACACATTTCTAAATTTGACAAGGCCACAAGGTAACTTGGAATGAATGCCAAATACTGGAAAGAGTTTCTGATTCCTGCCAACACGGTGAAGAGCATGGACGGCCTGGCTCCCTTCCCAAAAACCAACCCTGTGGTAACTATGGAAGTGAGGAAACCATGAAAGGCAGAAGCTAAGCAACGGCAACAACACAGTGGAAGTCCCTGGGGAGACTAAGGCCATGTTCTGCCAGGGTATATGGGAGGGAGGGGGTAGCTGCAGCCAGAGGTAAAGGGCTGCAGGGAGCAATCCAGGGAGACAGGTTCTAGAAACACGTCTTAAGTTCCATTCCTGCCACTTCTACCCCATCGCCTATTCCTGGCCTACTCCAGGAATGTAAAGGACCAGTGCCAATATCTGAGAAGTAATTTCAGCACAGCTCAAAGGCCTGGGGGGCAGGCAGGGACGGTAAAGAACTGATGAAAGCAAGTACGTGGACAAGACCTCACAAAGGCTGGAAATCAGCCTCAAATCACCACAGTCTATGATTTGATTAATCGAGTTAATCTCTGATTAACTTTGCCAGATGACAGCAAGAAGCAAAAGTAAGTCTTCCTTGGAGGAAGTTATCGTCCTGAGCCTCAAATTATTCCTATACTTTTGAAAGCAGGACATTGGGCATTCACTGAAACATAACTAAGCGTATGAAAGAGACATAACCAAATGACTGACAACGGAGGGGGAAGCAAACATCAGAAAGAGACCTCAGGAGATGCGGGTGAAACATCGACACACACAGACTTGACAATAACTGTGGTCATGATGTGCAAGAAAGTAGAGGGCAAGATGGGTAATCTCAGCAGATAACTCTATTTTTTAAAAGAATCACATGAAAATTCTAGATCTGAAAAAAAACTGATTTAAAAAACCTCAACACAGGATTTAACAGAAAATTAAATATAGCCAAAGAAATCATTAGTCAGTACAAAAGGAAGATAAATTATAGGAGGAAATATCCAGACTGAAGGATAAAGACACAGAAGAACAGAAAATATAGACAAGACAATAAGAGACATATAGGACAAGATGGGTCTAATGTATGTATAATTGGAGTACCAGAAGAGAGGAAAGAAAAAAAGGTGATAAAAGTAATGTTTAAAGGAGCAGTGGTGGAGAATTTTGCAAAACCGAGGAAAGATACGACATCCCAAGTTCAAAGAACGCCAAAAGGTATGTTTTGGGTTTTTTTCTATATAGATTTTAATTTTTATTTATCCTTTCTTGTAAGTAATCTCTATGCCCAACATGACGCTCAAACTCACAGCCCAAGATCAAGAGTCACAGGCTCCACTGACTGAACCAGCCAGGCACCCAGTTTTGGATTCTTTTTTAAATCAACAACATATCCATATACATACAGGCACACCATCAAAAACTGCTAAAAGCAGCCAGAAAGGGGTGGGAGGGGAAAGACACATAACTTCCAAAAGAGGGAACAGTAAGATTGAGAGTTGACTTCTCAACAGAAAAGGTAAGTCTGAAGACAATGGAACAGTATCTTCGAAGTACTGAAATAACTACCAACCTACAATCCTATAGTTAGGGAAAACAGCCTTCCAAAACAAAGATAATTACCAAGAGAAATGAAAGCATATATCCCTACGAAGACCTGTGCATGAAAGTTCAGGCACCTTTGTTTTCAACAGCCACAAACAGGAAACAGTGCAGATGTCTTTTAACAGTGAATAAATTGTGACATATCCATTCAATCCAAGACTATCCAGCATTAACATTATAAAGGACACATAAAGAATAATAAAAAGGAATAAACTATTGCTACATACATGGATGAATCTCAAAAATTAAATTGAATGAAAGAAGCCAGAGCCCTCCACAAAAGAGTCCATTTCTGTAAAATTCTAGGGTATGCAAACTAATCAACATTAATAAACAGGAGAGGAGATGTTGGGAGATGGGTGGAGGGGGTGTTTAGGGTTATTCCCATCACAATGGGAAGTCACTGAAAGACTTTAAGTAAGAGAGTGATATAATCTGTTTTGCTTATTAAGAACTATCACTCTGACTGCTTCAGGAAGACGTTGATTGGGACAAGAGGGAACACAGATCAGCTGGGAGGATGTGTAGTCACGCAGGGAGCTGTGCTGCAGTGGAAACGGACAGAGGAGGAAGGATTTCGGGATGCATCTTGGGACTACACAGTACTTAAAAGTCACGGGAATGGATGAGACACCCAGGAAGAAGGTGTAGCAAGAAGAGGAGCTCCCACAACTAAACCCTGAGGACCGCCAACATTTAGAAGGTGTGCAATGAAAGAGGACAAGCCTACAAAGGAGCCAGGAAAGGTCAGTGAGCCAGCAGGAAAGGTGTCTTGAACGTGCACTGGGAGGGGTGCAACTGAGGATTTAATAGTGCTCGTTTGACTTGGAAACACCAGTGACTGTGATAAGCATAGACTTGGTAGAGCCATGGGTAGGTGGTAGACAGATCGAAAGAACCAAAATGTTCATCATCAGTAGAACAGATAAATGAGCTGTATTATACTCAAACAAGGAGAGGCTATACAGCAGTGAAAATGAATGAATAATCAATAATCAAATGGATGAATCTCAGAAACAAGGCAGAGAAAATGAAGCAATTATGATTCCAAATATGTAACAAACAAAACAGGTAAAACAACATACGGTAGTACTGAGGGAGGGGTGCCCGGCTGGCTCAGTCAGTACAGCGTGCAGCTCTCAATCTCGGGGTCGTAAGTTCCAGCCCCATGTTGGGTGTGGAGCCTACTTAAAAGGGCGGGGGGGCCTGGGTGGCTCTGTTGGTTAAGTATCCAACTCTTGATTTTGGCTCGGGTCATGATCTCAGAGTCCCAAGATCCAGCCCCGCGTCCGGCTCTGCACTCAGCATGGAGTCTGCTTGAGATGCTTTCTCTCCCTCTCCTTCTGCCCCTCCCTGCTCGCGCACACTCTCTTTCTCTCTCTGTCTCTCTCAGAGAAAAAAAAAAAAAAAAGGAGAGTCCTGAGGGATGCATACATTGCTAGAGAAAAGTGTAAAGGAAAGCAAGGGAATGTGTAACACAAAATCTGGGACTCTAATTAACTAGTTAATACTAGTTAACTTGGGGAAAAGACCCAGGAAGGAGGACAAAGAGACTTCTAGGGTTTGGGGGATGTTCTTTTTTTCTTTCTTTTTTTTTTTAAGATTTTATTTATTTATTTGACAGAGATAGAGACAGCCAGCGAGAGAGGGAACATAAGCAAGGGGGAGTGGGAGAGGAAGAAGCAGGCTCCCAGCAGAGGAGCCTGATGTGGGGCTCGATCCCATAACGCCGGGACCACGCCCTGAGCCAAAGGCAGACGCTTAACGACTGCGCCACCCAGGCGCCCCTGGGTGATGTTCTTTCTTGACGCGGCAGTAAACACGCAGGTACACTTTGTTTCATTCCTTAAAATGTACACATTTTGCAAGTATGCCTTATTTAGCAGTGAAAATACAAAGAGATCAATAGTTTGTGCACAAAAAAGTAAATGAGAGATGATGAAGTAAGAAAGCAGCATAGACAGCTCTTCCGAGACAGGTTACCATGAGGAGGCGCAGAGAGCAAGAGCCAGAAGGAGATGCGAGGTCAATGGCGTTCTTTAGAGAAGGGTGAGACTAAAGCACAGGGATTTGCTGAGGGCGAAACCCCCCAGTAGAGGGAGAGCTGATCACTGCAGGAGAGGGCCCTGAGTGCCTGAGACAAGTGGCATCTAGTGCACTGGCCTCTCTTACACTTAGAGGGGCAAGAGGCAGTGGTGAGACTGAAAGCAGGCCGTAGGCCTGGGAGTGAGAACAGGCCAGTGTCTGTATCCGATGGCCTCCATTATCTCAATGCAAAATGAGAGAGGTCATCAGCTGGGAGTAAGAGGAAGGGCTGGGGAAGTATGAGGTGTGAAGGAAGGTGTGAGACAGCTGTCTCTAGAAACGAAGCAGACAGCCTACCGGAAAGCCAGGCAGTGCCGAGAGCTCGAGAGCTCGCTCGCCACTTGTGACTCAAGGCCAGATCAAAGGAATCAGCTCAGCTGGGTGGACGGGTGCACAGAGCAGGCTGACGGCAGAGTCCTTCCAGACTTGGGGCCTTGCGCTGCTGCCCAACAGCACTTTCCGTTGTGACGGAGATGCTCGCTCACCTGCGCTATCAAACGCGGCAGTCGCTAGCCACAGGTGGCTGGTGAGTACTTGAAATGTACTGACGCTGAGGAAATGAATTCGTAGTTTTATCTCATTTTAATCGATTTAAATCTAAGTAGCCACACGTATTCAGCAAAATTTCATGACACAAAAATCAGTTGAGTTTCTATATACTAGCAATGAACAATACAAGAAGGAACTTAAGACCACGAATCCACTTCTAAGAGCATAAAAATACCTAGGAATAAATCTGAGGTGAAAGATCTGTACACCGCAACTACACTGCTGAAGGAAATTCAAGAGACGTAAGTAAATGGAAAGACAGCCTGTGCCCACGGACTGTTAAGAGGACAACTACGGAAGCAACCCGTAGGTCCAATGCAATCTCTATCAAAGTCCCACAGGGGCTTCTGCAGCAGGAGACTGGTGGCTACTGTGTCTGCTCAGCTTACAAAAGCTGTGAGGAAATTTTTTCAGAGATCAGAGGAATGTTGGGGGGGCCAGAAGGAGAGAAACGGACATAAGGCTGCAGAATGACGTGTGCCGGCTGAGCCCAGGCACCCAGACCCTCTGACTGGGTTCTAGGCCCTGCATCCAGGTATGTACTTTCCACAGTGCCTGGCGCTTAATAGGTACTCCGCAAGCGTATGATGAATGAAGGGTGCAAGGACGAGTGAGACGACGCAGAACAGCAGAGCCAACTTTGGGGGTGTCCTCGGCCAGTCACTTCAAGCAAACTGAGACTAATGACTTCTGGATGTTAGGGGCAGTTCAGAGCATGCTTCTAGAATATGAAAGGCTGCTGGCCCGTGACTTTAGACAAATTATCTAGTAATTAATAGTTGCATTCCACAGATGTTATTAAATAATTCCTTCCCAGCATGTTTGCATGAATTGTGTGAGATACTTTCTGTAAAGAATTTAGCAGAATCTGGCGCATAATAAATGCTGGAAAAAATAATGCTAACTGTCGTCAAGAATAAAATGAGATCAAGGATATGAAAGTGTTTTTTACAAGCTCCAGTGGACCCCAACAAAACTTCAGCAAAACCGAAAGTAGGTTTGGAACTGGGCTCAGTGTAACTGCAGGCATAACTTTACAGAGTCAAACCGAGCTCACCTGAACACCATACTCTTTGGGGAGGCTGAGAGTACACGCGGGCGTTTCCACTGCTAAAGTCCACCTCCAGATGCACACTTTCTGTGAGTGACAGCAGACAGAGGAAAATGAGAAGGTTCCCGAAGGCTGCTGAAGTACCCTACACCTCTCGTGGTAACCCTGTGACTGCGGCTAACGGAGCTCGGCACCGTGAGCTAAGCCCCAGAGAGAGAGCCCCCAGCAAGGTGCCATGGGGTCCGGTCGTTCCCTGAGAGCATCACAGATGTCACGTGGCCCGAGCAGAGCTGCTCACCGGGACACACTCGACAGGCTGGCAGCCCCCTCGGGCCGACTCCCAGGGCCCCGTACCTGGATTTCGGCATCTGAGATGGTGGCCAGATACTTGGCGTCCCGGGTGATGGCTATGGCCCCGATGCCGTTGCCTTCTGGGCAGCTGTCGAATATTGTGTGCACAGGAATGCTGCAAAACAGGACAGGGGAACATCCATGTGCTGAGGTCGGCCTCGCTTCCCAGAGGGACTCACGTCAAAAGCCTAACAGCTATGGAGGAACCAAACGTGGTCCATCCACACAACAGCCTAGGATTCAGCCGTCCAAAGGAATGAAGCGCGGACCCCTGCTGTAGCAGGGGTGGACCCTGAAAACATCACATGAAGTGAGAGAAGCCACGTTGTGTGGGTCCACTGATATGAAATGTCCAGAATTAGAAAATCAATAGGGTCAGGGGCGCCTGGGTGGCACAGCGGTTAAGCGTCTGCCTTCGGCTCAGGGTGTGATCCTGGCGTTATGGGATCGAGCCCCACATCGGGCTCCTCTGCTATGAGCCTGCTTCTTCCTCTCCCACTCCCCCTGCTTGTGTTCCCTCTCTCGCTGGCTGTCTCTCTCTGTCAAATAAATAAATAAAATCTTAAAAAAAAAAAAAAAGAAAAAATCAATAGGGTCAGAAAGCAGATCGGTGGCTGCCAGGGGGAATGGGAGTGAGGGCTGGCAGTTTTGGGTTTTCCCTTGGGGGGTTGAAAATATTTTGGAATTAGGGGAGCCTGGCTGGCTCAGTTGGTGGAAAACATGACTCCTGATCTTGGGGTTGTGAGTTCGAGCCCCATGCTGAGCGCAGAGATTACTTTAAAATCTTTTAAAAAAAGCCGTTGGAACTAGATACAGGTGGTGACCGCACGACATTGTAAATGTGCTAAACGCCACTGAACTGCACACTTTACAATGGTGAATTTTACGTTACGTGAATTTTACCTCAATAAAAAAATAAAACTAACTCAGCATTATGCAAACGTGCTGTTTGTTCTCTGCATGAAGTCTACTGTCACTCGCTACTGAGCTCTGATTCCATGCCAGGCACCAAGGATGGAAATATGAAAAAAGATGCCTAGGACAATACCCCAGCTCTCAGGAAAACGAGCGCCCTCCCACCTCAGCGGGAATGTAAATAAGCACAAGCTTTCGAGACAACAACTTAGCTGCGTCTATCAAAATTTTAAGGGTACATACCCTATGACCCTATACCATATTCCTCTTCCACAGCTGTTTCCCAGAAAAATCATAGCAAAAGTAAACAGAGATAAATATAAATTCATGTTCATTGTGGCACTGCTTTAATGGCAAAAGATCTGGAAACAACACAAATATCCATGGGTGTGGAAACTGTTAAAAAATATTATGACATAACCATATAATGAGAAACTAGGCTACTTTCAAAAAGAATGAGGTAGATGTGGGAAGGTGACCAAAATTTTGTGAAAAAAGCAAATTGCAAAACAGCGTAGGTAGCACCATCCTGGGTGAGGGAGAGGGAGTGCCCGCATTTCTGTGCACAGAAGTCTAGCGGTCAGGACTCCAAACTAGACAAGGGTGACTCTGGAGGTGTGTTTGGGTGAGGAGGGACTTTCACTTTTTTTTTCCTCATTCACTCTGTACTGTGTCACTGGCAAGACTGTAGAACCGTAAGAAGCAGGCGAAGCCTTGTCACATGCAGAATTAAATTAGATTTTTAAATACCTAAGAGAGCCAAAGAAATGCAGGAGACAGCAGAAGCCAGGATGTGAGTGATGTGAGTGAGTGCGACATGGGAGGCGGGGGCAGTGAAGAGCGGGTGGTAAGAAGTCCTAATCCACGTAGGTAGGCTGGTGGTTCCCCACTGTTTTTCATTATGGAACCCTTGTTACAGCAAACATCAACAGGCCTCAGAGGTCACTTTGCTGCCCCAATCGGCTGGGACCAAGTCTGTGCCCCCTGCTGAGGACCTGGCAGGTTCTCTATCACTTAAGAAGACTTCTCCCCCTGGGAAGTAGCCCCCAAATTCACTTGGAAGGCAGTCCTAACACTGCTGTGAATGGCACAGTGATGTCCTTCGTGGGGAAAAGCATCTTATCCCTGTGGACATTCAGAATTAACTACAGAGACAATGATGTCAGTTGGGCCTGTACTATAAACGTATTGGTGGGAAAAGAATGTTTATTTTGTTTAGGAATGGGTGATATTTAAGAGAATTTAACATATCAGAGCCTCTGATGGATTAGATCTGTGATTCTAATTTAAAGCTTGTTGTTGATTCAGACTTGTGATTTTAAATTCAAATCACATTGGTTTATAAACAATATTAGAATACTTATGAGAACTTAAGATTTGCCACAGTTATGTCTAATTTATTAGATTTACAAGAATTACTTAAGTATGGATGAAGGGTTTATTTTTTTAATCAGGCTACCAAAGAACTTAAGGATAAAACCAAATATATTCAATTTCTAAGTGCAGTTTAAAAATGTTTAAAAGGAATTAATAATCAAATTTGTGAGTGGGGCCAAACATTAATCAAACCCCCCTAAAAGGCAATTGCAAAAATAAGCTAGATTTATGAAAGGAGTACGATTTATAAGTTGAATGAAAAGCTTAAGGAAAAACTATGGTTCTTAGTTTATAACTTTAATAAAGTGAATATTAATTCTAAAACCAAATAATCTTTTCTGGGTCCCAAAGTCATCATTCACTGTATCATAAAACTTGTATCGGGCGCCTGGGTAGCACAATCGTTAAGCGTCTGCCTTCAGCTCAGGGCGTGATCCCTGCGTTCCGGGATCAAGTCCCACATCAGGCTCCTCCGCTGGGAGCCTGCTTCTTCCTCTCCCACTCCCCTGCTGTGCTCCCTCTCTCACTGGCTGTCTCTCTGTCACATAAATAAATAAAATCTTTAAAAAAAAAAAACAAAAAACCTCGTATCGACATATTGACTTGTTAAACACAGATGCACTTTACTTTGTAATTAAAAAGAAAAAATCACTGCCAGAGTCACCCCCAGTCTAGTTGGGGAGACAGCTTTACAGGCAAGAAAAAAGCAACAAATAAACACTTTATAAGGGGGCCAGCCGTGCCTGGGGAAGGGGAGCTATCAGCGACGGCTTCAGAGAAGAGACACACGAGAGGGGCCCACCCTTCCTGCCTGCGGACTCTCCGTCACGGGACATAACAACTTTCCCTCATGTGTAAGTCGGATGTCCACACGCAGCTGGAAGCACGTGACAGCCACAGACGACAGCTAGGCACGCAGAGGGGAATTCCATTTTCTGGGGGATGAGTTCCCGCGGCTATGATGCAAGATGCGTTTTCCCTCTAACACAGGCTGGGTTGGCAAGAGGCAGCCTCTGAAGGATGTTCAGCAGGGGAGCAACGCAATGCGATTTTCCGTTTGGGAGAAGATCACACGCAAAATGCTGTGCAGAAAAACCATGTGATGCTCCATGATGATGTCCATGTATCTGTATTTAAGACAACAGCAAATGTTCTGGAAGGAAACACACCAAACTGACTACCTCTAGGAGGAGGATGAAGGTTGGAGATGGTGGCCAAAGGAGACATTAGCTTTCAAATAAAAGATTATTAAAAATCAACAGATGAGAAGATAAGCAAAACTGGTATATCCATGCAATAGAATCTTGAAAAGAAAGGAAGCACGGATTCATGCTACAACGTGGGAGAACTCTGAAAACACCATGCTGAGAGAAAAACCAGACACAAAAAGCCACACACGATTCCACGGACATAAAATGACAACAGGCAAACTTATATAGAGACAGAAGTAGATGAGGGGCTGAGGGGAGGGAGAATGAGGAGCTCACTGTCAGAGTTTCTGTCTGGGGTGATGAAAATGTTCTGAAAATAGCGCTTATGGTTGCACAACATTGTGAATGTAATTAATGCCACTGAATCATACGTTTAAAAATCGCGAAGAGGGGGCGCCTGGGTGGCTCAGTCGGTAAGCAGCTGGCTCTTGGTTTAGGCTCAGGTCATGATCTCAAGGGTCCTGGGATTGAGCCCCGCCTCGAGCTCTGCACTCAGCGAGGAGTCTGCTTGAGGATTCTCCCTCCCTCTCCCTCTGCCCATTGCCCTACGCATGTTCTCGCACAAATCAATCAATCAATCAAGCAATCTTTTTAAAAAATGGGGAAGATGGTCAATTTTATGTTATGGATATTCTACTACAATAAAACAAAATCACCTTCTTGAAGGCTGGGCTGCAGACTGACGCTGCAGAGAAGGAGGCCGGCCAGGTGAGAGCGGGAGGGCAGGGGCAGTGGAGATGGGTTCGGAAGACCTCTGGGAGGAGACGCAACAGGGCTTTGGGACACTTTAGCAGGACATATCTATCCATGGGACACCCAGGTGGAACATTCTCCAGCAGCTTCCTCATCCATGAAAAGAGGAATATGAGGTGGTTATAAAGATGAAGACGGTGTGGTTTCGAACCCCAGGTCTGCTCCCCGCTGGCTAGAGAACAGTACCAATGGCATCCGCACCCCCCCAGGCCAGAGGAAGCAGTCTCAGAAGGCGGATGAAAGCCAAGGAGACATGGTATCAGAGAAGCCAAGGAAATGAAGAGTGTCAAATGCCACTGAGACGTCCAGTAAGATGAGGACCACGATTAGGTAACATGGCCCTAGGAGGCCGTCAGTCACCTGGGGGACCTGTATCTTAGAACATCCAACATAACTTTCCAGAACACTAGAGAGCATTGAACACAACTTCTTCCTAACCGTGCCCAACTGGACTCGTCCACCCCCCATGTCAACCCTCACCCTGCAACCCAACCAGGGCCTCACAATCTTATCAGTTAATCTAGTACTGCGCTCTGCCTCCAGGACCAGGAATTAAGAAAGAAAACTCACATATGAGCATCTGTCATGGGCCACGTTCTCTGCTCTACTGGGCTTCATGACAGTCCTGTAAGGTAAGTGTAGTGTGTTGAGGGCCCTCTCAAAAGTCATGTTCACCCAGAGCCTCAAAATGTGAGCATTATGTGGAAACAACAGGGTCTTTGCAAATGTAGTTAGCTCAGATGAGGTCATGCTGGATTAGGATAGATCCTAAATCCAAGGACTGCTGAACTCATAGAAGAGAAGACACAAAGAGACACACAGGGGACAATGCCACGTGAGGACAGAAGCAGAGTCCAGCGTGATTAGTCTACAGCCAAGGAAAGCCACGGGCTGCTGCCGGCCACCACCAGCAGCTGGGAGAGAGGCCTGGAGCAGGTCCCTCAGAGCCCCAGAAAGAACCACCCTGTGGGCACCCTGATTTCGGACTTCTAGCCTCATGAACTGTGAGGGAGTAACTGTTATTTTAAGTCCCTCAGTGTGTGCTAAGGTCTTAGAGCAGCCCAAGGAAACTAAAACAGCAGGTATGATTAGCCTCTTTTTTTGTAGGTGGGCAAAGCCACTTCACTTCTCTGGGCCTCCAAGCTGGGTTAGTATGAGTTAACCTCCCTCAGCCCATCTACTCTGGGACACTGCCAAACCAAGTTTCTGGGCCTAAAGAGCCAAGAACTGTAAATGGGAAATTCACCAAGGTAATGAAAGTCACCCAGTTAGGCCTGAAGGCAACAAGATGGCCAGCCACCCCAGGACACTTCACCCCTCACCTGGCGTCCCATCACTGGCTTCTGTGTGCCCAGACCAGCATTACTCATTTGTTGCTGGTCACAGTGGCAGATACACTACACTAAGTAGGAAAAAACAGGACTGCACCAAGCCTACCCTGTGAAGGAGTCCCATATAATTATCAGGCAGTTGGGCCCTTTGTCGGCCGTGGCAATCCACCGCCTGTCTTCACTGATGCAGAGGCAGGAGATCACATTAGGGTGGCCCTGCAGAAACGCAGAGAAAATGCTTTGAAACATCAAGGACATTAGGAGAGGCTGGGGCCCCAAAGAGAGAACTAAGCTGCCCTTCCAGGTTCATCTGGCTGAAAATTCCACTCCTATGGCCTTTTCCCTGGCATTTTCCCATAGTCAATGGTTTTCAGATTTTCTCCCCCTCAAAACTCCTGAAGGACAAGCCACACTCCCCACAAGGACAGGGGCTTCCTACAGGTCTTGGCATGTGCCCAACTCTGAACCCAGGTTGAGAATAAATGTTGGGGTTCTGCCCAACCTCCAACCCCCTTGAAGCCCTGCTGGCTGCATTTCCCTAAAACAGTGTCCACATCAGGTCACTGAGCAGCTCTGCAGCAAAAGCCTTCTTCACTGGTCTCTCTGCTTTCTTTGCCATTCCCCCGCAATCCTTTCCCAGTAACTCAGGAATCTTCTGGAAACACAAACATGATGGTAGTGCTCCCTGCCAAGAAATAGCCCGTTTCCTCCCTTCTTCATCTCCCCTTGCTCACTCCGCTTCAGCCATACTGGCCTCCTTTCTGGGCCCCACGGGCAGGCCTGCAAACTTAGAGCTCTCTGGGTCTGGAATGTTCCTCCCCAGACTGCTCGTGGTTGGTTCATTCTCTTCATTCAGTCAGACCGCAGCACAAAGGGCACGTCTGCATTGCCAGCCCACCCAATCGGAGGGCCATCTCTCACTCTTGATCTCTTTCCTACAGCAGCCCCCATTTCCTTTGGAGTGCTTGTTCTAATTCGTAATTGTGTATTTATGAGACTGTAAGCTCCATGGGTGGGGGCGGGGGGGGCATCTGTTTTGTTCATGACTATAGACCCAGAATCTGAAACAAAGAGATTCTGATAAATACCTGTGGAATAAATGAACGAATGAATGAATGAATGAATGGTCGAGGCCGCTCCCAGACACCAGACTCTGAGGGAGGCTGGACACCTGTCTGGCATGGTCTCTATTTCTCAGCCCCTCTGCCGGCTGCTGCCCCTTCTTCACTCTGCAGACACAAACTCTCCCCTCTCCCTCTGGCCTCACCACGGTGCTCAGTGCCACACATTCAACTAAGCTCCAAGAAGGGCTGCTTGCCGGGTTTGTATGTGTTTCTGGATATCTAGAGAGCAAACTCCTCCAGCTGCACCCACATGCCATGGATCCCTAAGTACTGACTAGGCTTTTGGAAAATCCTGTGTGATGTTTTTGACCTCGGCATTGACTTAAGGAAGGTCCTTATTAAAACATATGTCCGTTGAAAAGGGTAACATGGAACTGTTTACCTGGTTAACTAGTGGGAAATCAGATACCAAGAAAGGAGGACATTTGGTCAGGTAAATGATGAGAATGTCAGGACGAGGGGCACTGGAAATACATGAAGGCTCTCGAGGGAGGGAGGCATAAGGATGACAACCGACCTACTCAACACTTTCATGTCAGGGGACCTACGCTCAAGACCTGGCTTCACCATGGACCAGTGCAGCCTTGGGCAAGTCAGTTAAACTGGTCTGAGCCTCAGTCTTTTCTTCTGTAAAATGAGGATATTAACACCCACTTCTCAGCATGATTGTGAGGATCAAAGCCCTTTTACACCTGCAAAGCCCTCTACTTGTTATTTAGGTCCGAATTCCTGCTGAAGCCTTTCGTGTTCCCCATGGTGCTATAGAGACAACATGACCTGTCCTGACCACAGTTTTACGGAAATGGAAAAATAAGATGTTTTAAATTCTTGTTGCTATAAAATTAAAATCAATTGCTGTTTGTAAATTGATTCTGATTAGAATCAGAGAGACAATAAACAATAAAATGTGTTTCTAACGACAAGACTTGCTATAGTTCACAGATGCCCGGGTGACTCAGTTGGTTAAGCGTCTGCCTTTGGCCGAGGTCATGATCCTGGGCTCCCTGCTCAGGGGGGAGTCTGCTTCTGCTTCTCCCTCTCCCTCTGTCCCTCCCCCTGCTTGTGCTCTGTCTCTCTCTCTCTCAAACAAATAAAATGTTAAAAAAAAAAAAAAAGACTTGCTATAGTTCAGAAGAGAAGTAGGAAAACATGATAGTGACATAATGAATCAGTCCTTGGAATAAAACACAAAATGCTATATTCTAGTGAAACACAATCTCTTCTACTTGCAATAAAAAAAACTTGCAGGGGCACCCAGGTGGCTCAGTCAAGCATCTGCCCTTAGCTCAGGTCATGATCCTAGGGGCCTGGGATCGAGCCCCCGCATCAGGCTCCCTGCTCAGCTGGGGAGTCTGCTTCTCCCTCTCCCTTCCCCCACTCATGCTCTCTTTCGCTCACTCTCTCAAATAAATAAATAAAATCTAAAAAAAACAACAAAAACTTACATACCTGAAGATGATGCTGAGTGTTCTTGAAAACATTGTAGATGACCGCAGTGTGAGCAAAGACATACAGAAGAACTCTCTGGTTTTCATCTCGAATATAATAAACAGGAAGAGAACTGTTCCATCCGAAAGACCAAGTCAGGGTCTGGAAGACAAAGGCAAAACCAGGAAGAACTAAGTGTGCCGAGCCCAAACTGTGATGCCAGGCACCCCCGGCACAGTCTCTGGAGGAGAAAGATTTCACACCATCAGTCCAAAGAAGAGAAATCACTTCAAGAACGTCCTCAGGGGTGCCTGGTGGCACAGCGGTTGAGCGTCTGCCTTCGGCTCAGGGCGTGATCCCGGCGTTACGGGATCGAGCCCCACATCAGGCTCCTCCGCTATGAGCCTGCTTCTTCCTCTCCCACTCCCCCTGCTTGTGTTCCCTCTCTCGCTGGCTGTCTCTATCTCTGTCAAATAAATAAATAAAATCTTTAAAAAAAAAAGAACGTCCTCAACCACGTGCGCCGGTGCGGATGACGCTTGAAACCGTGATGCTGAGTGAACGCAGCCATGCAGGACCGCACGGTGCTTGGTCAGGCAGATCCCTAGAGACGAGAAGTCACTCAGTGGCTGCTGGGGGCCTGCGGGAGGCAGGTGGGGAGCGACTGCTACGGGATATGGATTTCTTTTGTGGGGAAGAAAACGTTCTAGAATTAGTGGTGACGGTTGCACAACCTTGTGAACACACTAAAAACCAACGGACTGTACGCTTTAAAAAGGTACATTTCACGAGGATGTGGAGAAACTGGAGCCACTGTGCACTCTTGGTGGGAATGTGAAATGGTACAACTGCTGTGGAAAACACCACAGAGATTTCTCAAAAAATTGAAAGCAGAATTTCCATATAATGCAGCAATTACACTTCTGGGTATATATCTTAAAGAATTGAAAGCAGGGTCTCAAAGAGACATTCGTATGCCCATGTTTACAGCAGCATATTTCACAGAAGCCGAAAAGTAGAAGCAACCCGAGTGTCCCTCGATGGATGAATGGATAAACAAAATGTGAACTGGATCCAGCCTTCCACTGGAAGGAGATCTGACACCCTCCACAACAGAGATGAACCTTGAGGACATGGTGTAAGTGAAATCCACCGGTCACAAAAAGACAACTACGAGAGGATTCCACTGACATGGTCCCTAGAGGAGTCAGATCCATAAAGAGAGGAAGTAGAAGGGTGGCTGCCAGGGCAGGACTGGGGAGTGGGGAGTCGTTCAACGGGAAGGGAGCTTCAGTCCTGCGAGATGAGCTCCAGGTACTGGTCGCACCACAGTGTCCACGCACTTACTACTACACTGTACACTTAAAAATGGTTACGATGGTAAATTTTAGGGGCGCCTGGGTGGCACAACTGGACAAGTGACCGACTCTTGGTTTTGGCTCAGGTTGTGATCTCAGGGTCATGGGATCGAGCCCCACGTCAGGCTCCAAGCACAGTCTGCCTAAGACTCTCTCTGCCCCTCCCCACCCCCCCTTTCTCTCTCTTTCAAATTAATAAACAAATCTTTAAAAGAAAGATGGTAAATTTTACTCTATGTGTATCTTGCCACAATTTTAAATTTTAAGAGGGTGAATTTAATGGTATGTGAATTACACCTTGCTTTAAAAAGAAATCAACAGTAAATAGAAAGAATATCCTATTCTTCTACTCCCCAGAACCGAGACTGCTCAGTACCTGACACACGGGGAGCACTTACTATTGCGAAATTCAGTTTACTTCAGGAAAATATATGGAATGGACAAGTTACAGTGTAGTCACTAAGGAACTTCATACAAAAGGCAATTATTCAGCCAGGAATATTTGGTCCTCACATACCATTTTCCCTTGAAGAATAAAGCACAAAGAGACAAAATTCCCACAGCATGATTAAAAACTCCATATTGCCAGGAATAAATCCAAAATAAAAATGTTCTGAAATGAAATATTAGAGGTACTATAAACCTGACTATGACTTTTAATCCAATAGTAGTTTACTTATGCATATTTTTTGTGTTCAAAGTCTTTGATAAAAACCACGGATAGACAAACTGTGGATTCATACAAGGGAGTATTATTCAGCAATAAAAAGAAATGAACTAGCAAGCCAGAAAAGACATTGAGAAATCTTAAATGCATTTTGCTAATGGAAAGGAGTGAAAGGAGTGAAAGTGAAAGGAGAACCTAAAAAGACTTCACAGTGGGTACACATGGGTGGCTCAGTTAGTTAAGCATCTGCCTTCAGCTCAGGTCCTGTGGGATCGAGTCCCACATTAGGCTCCTTGCTCAGGGGGGAGTCTGCTTCTCTCTCTCTCTGCCCCTCCCCCCACTCGTGTTTTCTCTCTCTCTCTCTGACAAATAAATAAAATCTTTAAAAAAAGAAAAAGACTTCACACTGTATGATTCCAACTCCATGACATTCTGGAAAAGGCAAAACTATGAGGACAGTAAAAAGACCAGGGGTTCTTGGGGAGAGAGGGGGTGAAGAGAGGGATGGAGAGTGGGGCACGAGGGATTTGAGGCAGTGACATCACTCCGTAAGACACTACAATGGTGGATACAACTCATTATACCTTAGTCAAAGCCCAGAGAATGTTACACCACCAGGAGTGACCCCTAAGGTAAATGACGGACTTTAGTTAATAATAACGATCAATATGGCCTCATCAACTGTAACGAATGCCCCACACTAACGCAAGATATTAACGAAAGAGGAACCTGGTGCGGGGGCAGGGGGGGGCACAAGGGAGTGTATGGGAACTCTGTACTTTTCGTTTCATTTGCTATAAATCTAAACTGCTCGAAAAAATAGTCCATTTAGGGGTGTGTGCCTGGCTCAGTCAGTAAAGCCTAGGACTCTTGATCTCGGAGTGTTCCAGCCCCATGCTGGGTGTAGGGATTACTTTAAAAAAAAAAACAAATCCGTTTAAAAAATTAACTGAGGCCAATTAATCGAATGTGGTAGCGTCTAAAGTGATGGCTAAGTGATTAGAGATTTTTAGTAACTCATTCACTCAGTATTAACAGAACTTCCCCGCTCAAGCAGCACTCCCATTAACTGAAACCGCACAGTACTGGTCGCGTACGCACCCGTCCTACCGTTTGTGGTGAACGATCCTGGAGACAGCCGTCTCTTACAGCAATCTTCCAAAACACGAACACAAAACGCTATTGTCAAAACCAGATTCCACTACGTTTGGCAATCGTAACCTTCCTTCTCATAAATGCATGATCCCTTGTTTGCTTGGCTGGAGACGGTATCCACGGTTATGCCTATTTACCGTGAGCAGTGTGAGTTATTCCAGGCCTTTGGGATAAGGCAGGGGACCCCAAAGGGAAAGGGGGATGTCAGGGGCACAGAGGAGCCACTCGCTGGAGCACTCTGGTGAGAACCAATCAGCAGTAACACAAACGGCCATCAATAACCGGGAACCGGCTGAACTGAAGATGAGGAAGTGGACCTACATACTGAGAGAGAAAATCCTCCGGGACATACTTAGTGGAAAGCCACGCTGCGGTGATGCAGAAGATCTTCCTGGCATAGAAAACAAAAACTAATGTGTGTGGAGGTGTGTGTGCACACAGGAGCACACAGATATGTCTGTAGATGCCCAGGAAACGGCCTGGAAAGGTAACACAGTTACACCAAACTGTAACATTAGTCACCTCAGGGAAATGGACTTGGCGTGGTCTGTGCGAGAAGAGGATCTGCTTGAAATTTTTTTTTCTTTATTTTTAGAGGGGAGGAGGGGCCAGGAGAGAGGGGCAGAGAGAATCGCAAGCAGGCTCCATGCCCAGCTCAGAGCTCGATGTGGGGCTCGATCTCACAACCCTGAGATCACAACCTGAGCAGAAATCAAGACTCAGACATTCAACCAACGGAGCCACCTAGGCGCCTCTGCTTTAATTTTTTTTTTAAAAGATCACGTATTAATTTTAACAGAAAGAAAAACAATACAGGAACAGGAAAAGAAAGGAGGTGTCCTCAAGGAGCTAAACAAATTTGCAGAGGAAGGTGGTCAAGAAGAGTTCTGCAGCGAGCCCAAGGTTAACAGGGAACCCAAAGCCCTGGCACACAGGTCACGTGCTCTCATCAGTGCCATCACTAGCTGTCTTGTGAGCTGGCTAAACAAGGCAAAAGTCTTCATGGGCTCTGAAACTTATTCTTTCTTTCAGACTGAGCAAGCCCAAGCTTTGACCTCGAACTCCACTGCTCAGAGTAAACCCCATCTACAGAAAGGAGGCTGTCAGTCGTCTGCGTCTCCCACTAGGCATTTTCCATCATCCTCATCATCATCGCCAGCCTTGCCACCACACCACCACCATCACCATCATCTCGATGTGAACACTCATCAAGTGCTCACTGTGTGTCAGGAACTACATTAAACACTTTATGTATATTCAATCACTTACAAATCTTCCAAAGGCAGAATCTACAGGGAAAAAAGGAGATCAACCCTAGGAAGCAATTTTCAGTAGCAGATGGAGGAGGAAGAGGAAAACTCTCCTCTTCCTTCTCTTGGTAAATGATAATATTTGTATTCCTCGCAGGTGGTGCCTCCCTGGAATACTGTCGTGGCAGCAGAGGCAGATTCCTTTGGACCACCTGGCCCTTTTCTCAGTGGCTTTCACTTTTTCCAGACCTTTCGCTTTCTGGTCCATCTCAGAATGGATAGTTTTAGGAGCTGGTAAAGAGGTATCAAGCCAGCTAAGGCAGAGGAGGTGAGGAGAGGAGGGAAAGGGGAAAGGAATGGAGGAGGAGGAGAAGGAAGTGAGAGAGAAGGGGAAGAGGAGGAGGGAGGGGAGGGGAGGAGAGGGCGAGATGGAGCTTGAGTCTCCCACAAGAAACAGCACCCTATGCAAGAGACAAACCACGTCCGGAATTTCCTGCCCGCGGGGCAACACTATTGGACCCAGATGCAGTGTTCCAGGCACACGTGTCTGGCCAGAGCGCTGAACTGAACTTTAAAGACACACGAGTCTATTATTAGTTCAAAAAGGGTCTTTCTGGTGGTATTTTTTTTTCCATACAAATTAAATTCCCTTATTTCACAATGCTCTCAAAGCGCTGGAGGAAATTAAAAAGCACGTTACACTTACCAAAGGATACACACTGGCACGGCCATCCTTTTGAAACACAATGTCCTCGCTGGTAGACACCAGGGATTTCTCCGGGATCCGTGCTTTGGACTGGAATTCTTTCTCTTGTTCCTCACTTAAGTATGGTAACCTTTTTCCTGTTCCCTCTCGTCCCAATTCATCTTGGGCCATCTGGTCCGTTTTCTCCCCGAGCTCGCTAGAGGGGTGTGCTTCAGGGAAAATCTCTCGTTCCTCAGAACTCTTTTGATCCAAATCAAGAAATCTTAGTTCTGAGCTCAAATCTCCTAAAAGCTCATTTGTTTCCGAATGCTCTGATTCTAATGCATGCTTTGACTCGCTGAGGGTTCTCTTAAAAAAGAAACAAAAGAAGATTGTGATTCCAAATAGCGTGTAGCTGCTTCCCTCCCTCCTTTCCTTTCCTTCCTGTTCCTACTCGCCAGCCCTGTGTTCACCTCACACTGGAACTATGAAGTGTTTTAAAAAGGAGCCTGGGGGGTGTCTGGGTGGCTCAGTCGGTTAAGCATCTGCCTTTGGCTCGGGTCATGGTTCCAGGGTCCTGGGATGGAGCCCCACATTGGGCTCCCTCCTCAGTGGGGAGCCTGCTTCTCCCTCTTCCATTCCCCCTGCTTGTGCTCTCTCTCGCTCTGTCAAATAAATAAAGTCTTAAAAAATAATAATTTAAAAAAATAAAAAGAAGCCTAGGACATTTTGTACTTAAATCACATGAATCACGGGTGGGCCAGGTTTATTCTTGGCCTCCTAGCAGAACCACACAGCAAAACCATTATTCTAAGTGGCACTGGTCGTCTCCAAGGACAGATGAGTCAGAGTCACTTCTCTTTGGACCACGGCTGATTCTCCTTCAGGAGGAGAGCCCACATTACTATAATCACGCTGAATCTGTTCTAAGACAAGCACACTCCAACTAACCCCTGGGAGCTCTTTATCTCAGCTCCGCTGCACACCTCCTCCAGGAAGCTTTCCCAGACCATCCTCCTAGCTGGGCTAAATGTCCTTGTTTTTTGTTTTTAAATATCTCCCATGCATCTCTCAGTTACTGCACTTAGCATATTGTTTCACAGTGTTCAGGTATCAGTCTGCCACCCTACATACCCTAGAGCTCCTTAAGAGAATGGATTGTATCTTATTTGTCTTATCCCCATAGCTGGCCTATGGTAAGCATTCAATGATTCTGAATGAATGAACAGATGAATGACTTAAATTACTACTTACTAGGGAAGTTCCTGACATGACTGACTGGGAATCAATCAATGTAAGTCTCTCCAAACTGGTCATGGACTTGGTGATTTCTTGAGGCTTCACTGTGGTTTCTTCTTGCACCACAGCCTCCTCCTCCTGTGCTGCTCCAGCCTTTTCCTCTGTTTCTTCTCTGACGGCCTCCTCCTCCCCCCCATATTCTTTCCCCTCTTCCTCCTCCTCCCCTTCTTCCTCCTCTTCCCATTCCTCCCCTTCTTCCTCCTCTTCCCATTCCTCCCCTTCTTCCTCCTCTTCCCATTCCTCCCCTTCTTCCTCCTCTTCCCATTCCTCCCCTTCTTCCTCCTCCTCCCCTTTCTTCTCCACTCCTTCCTCCTTCTCCAATTCCTCCTCCTCCCCCTCTTCTCCTTTCTTCTCTTTCTCCTCTACCCCTTCCCCTTCCTCCCCTGGCTCCTCTTCCTCCACTCTTTCCTCCTCCTCTCCCTCTTCTCCTTTCTTCTCTTTCTCCTCTACCCCTTCCCCCTCCTCCCCTGGCTCCTCTTCCTCCACTCTTTCCTCCTCCTCCTTTTCCCCTTCCTCCCCCTCCTCCCCTTCTTCGTCCTCCCCCTCTTCCCCTTCTTCCTCTTCCCCCTCTTCCCCTTCCTCCCCCTTTTCCCCTTCTTCCTCCTCCCCCTCCTCCCTTTCTTCGTCCCCCACCTCCTTTTCCCCTTCCTCCCCCTCCTCCCCTTTCTCTTCCACTCCTTCCTTCTCTTCCCATTCCTCTCTCCCTTCCTCCTCTCCTTCCTCTTCCTCTTCCTCCTGCTCCCCCTCCTGCTGAGGCTCTCTCCCAACTAATACGTCCTCTTCTTTTAATTCCTGTTGCATACTTTCCATCTCTCTATAATATTGATTATATTCTTCTTCCATTTCTGTTTCTCCATCTTCTTCTGATTCTTCTAATGGGTACTCCCCTTCATCTGACATTCTTCTTTGTGGGGTTTCCTTTAGAGAAATTTCGACGGTAACAATCAGCAGTTCCCCCTGTTTCCCACTTTAATTTCCTGGTGCACTAACCTATGCATGAAGTGTGCAATACCAGCTCTGGTTCCTTTCCACAGGAATAAAAAGAATCTCACACTTCTGGGAAAGCCTGTCCCAAATCTTAAGCATATTGATGCCAGGGCCTCTCATCTTTCTAGGAATAACTTTAGAGCCCTGTAACTCACTTTACATATATTCATATTCCCACAGGCAGCAAAATGATAACCCAGGCATTAACAATTCTAATAATGTAAATAAGGGCAGAACCCGTGGCTTGGTGGTTAAAAGCGTGGACTTTGCAGTCGCTCTCTCCTAGCACGGAACCCCGGTTCTACCACTCACTTGCTCTGTGAACTTGGGCAAGTCCCTGTACCCCTAGGAGTCCAAATTTGCTTACAGGCAGATTAAAAATGAGAACCCTAAATTCTGGGGTTGAGATGACAAATGTAAAACGCTCAACGCAGCTGCCGCAGGCTGCTTAGGAAAGGCAGCAATCGTTTACAAAGTTTAACAGCCTTCTAACATAGTCTCTCATTTACTTCTTATGACAAACTTGAGTTTGAGGCTCTGGGAAGTGACTTATTCAGATCACACCGCTAGAAAGAGGCAGACCTCTTTAACGCTCTGTTCCTCCAGGTGAAATAGCATGGCTACCATTTCAAGCCCGGGGCCCTGAGCACCGGGCCTGCTCCGACTGCAAACTTTGCCGGCGCATCTAGATACGGACGTCCAGGGGAGAGGAAGGGAGGGGAGTAAGGTGCGGTGGTCGGGGGGTGGGGGGGGTCGCACAACGCCCAGGCGCGGCTCCTTGCGTCAGCTCAGGTCTCTCTGAGGCCGCCCCGGGCCCCCGACCCAGTGGGGCGAGCGCCCCCCACCCTCGCGGGGCACCAGGATCTCCTACACCAGGGGCCCCCGCCCCCGACTCACGGAGCGCGCCCTCCGACCGCCTTCAAAGGCCCGGCCCTCCCGCCGCCTGGACCCTTCCGTCACCTCCCCAGTCTTCAGCGGCCGCCGCTTTCTCCTCCACGCGCTCCCTAGCTACGGTTGCCACCCAAGCCCCGTCCCCAATGTAACAGCCGCCACGGCGACCGGCCGTAAAGCGGGAGGGCCGGCCTGTGGTCACGTGCCCAAGGCTCTGCAGCGGGCGGGCCGGCACGCCCCCTGGCGGTCCCCGGGGGAGAGGCGCCGCTGCGGCCCCCGAGGCGCAGTCAGCCTTCCTTGTCCCAAAGACTCTTCCTTCAGCTCCCTCCCCCAACTTTTTCCCAGGGCGCCGAAGCCTGAGAAGCTGCAGCGGTGGCTACCTGCTGTTCTGACTTTCCGAAGGCTTGACGAGACGACTTACGAGCTGTTTGGTAAAATTCTCTTTGCCAAAAGCAAACTAAATTTCCCGGTCTCCTGGACGCAGCACAGATCTGCCCTCCACACTTTCTCAAGGGGCACTGCGTGTTGTGCGCCGGACTTCAGCTAGCTGGGATGATACACTATGTAGGCTACATTATCTTGCTGTTCTTATCAAAAATGTGTCTGTAAAACCAGCTTGGTTCGACCTATTAGGATCATTTCAAAGTGGCTGTCAGCTACAATCTCACAGAAGACGGCATCCTGAGGTTTCTAAAGGGAGGCCTGCAGGAAACCAGCCAAAGGCACAGACCAGAAAAATCTGGGGCTCTCATTTTAGGAGAATGTCAATGATTCTCCCCGCCCCCACACCGCCAAGCCCCAACGCTGGTTGATTAATAAGCATACATCTCAAAAAAAAAAAAAAAAAAAAGGATCAAACCGGATGGTACAAGCTGTGTTTAATATAATCTAGGGCTTATAAAGAGATTGGAAAACGCTTGGAATCAGAACACACAATTTAAACAGCAAACGCTGGTAAGCAAGGCATGTCTGCGGCTACAAGGGGAGAATGCATGTGGATGTAAATTTTGGGGAACACACTCAACAGGAAGGTTTTCCAGCTGAGCATTAGAAGAGAATCCATGGCTGGAAGCACGCCCCAGTGCTGACTCCTGTCATGGCAGGCTGGTTTCTGTATCCAACCCAAGCAAATCCATTCCCGAGGAATCCAGGCATGCCTCAGGAGAATGGGCCACACCACCTCTGAGACAGAAAGTGGTGTGCAAGACATGGGGAAGTAAACACTGTGATAAGGTGAGGAGAGAAAGTAAAATACAGGGTCAGTAAGAATCACTGAAACCCATGTTGCCACGTGAAAAAGAAAAGAAAAGGAAGAAGGAATCAGCATTTTCAAGAAGTCAGATCTGCACACGCTGCTGGTTCCCATCAGCAAGCAAGCACACCATGGCAGTTTACAAACTACTGTTGATCTGAGGGGATGACCAGGAGGTTCAATTATAAAAAGTCAAATTAGAAGGTAATTTGCAAGGTTTTTTATTCCAGAAATGAAGGGAGTTTGCTGCCCTCTGGTGGGTTACAGAAGAGGAAGCTGACACCGCAGGGAGCTACCTGGGGAGCCTCCTGGTTTTCCCTATTCTTCAAGGGAGCTGCTGTGGCCCGGTGGGGGCAGGGGGGGATGTAATTTCTGTATCCAGAGCGGCAGTGCCACAATGCAAATGCAGATGGTGCAAACCCCATTCACTAAAGGTCGATGTTCTTGAAGTGGTGTTGGTCAAATCTTGACTTCAGCACCACTGTTGGTTTGTTCTGTCCAACTTTTTTTTTTTTAATAAGCTCTGCACCCTATGTGGGGCTTGAACTCAGAACCCCAAGATCAAGAGTCGCATGCTCTACTGACTGAGCCCGTTCTTTTTTTTTTTTTTTTAGATTTTATTTTTTTTAAGTAACCTGTACACCCAACGTGGGGCTTGAAACTACAACTCCGAAATCAAGAGTTGTATGCTCCACTGACTAAGCTAGGCACCCCTGTCCAACTTTCTATGAGAATGTTCTAATTCCTGTCTGAGCTTTGGTTTGAGAGTTTCATAAGAAATTCAGTTGGCACTATATGTTAACTAAATTTAAATAAAAAATTAACTAACTTTACATAAAAAATTAAAAAGAAAAAAATTCAGTTGTGGTGATAAAATGGTCATATCAGCACTGAAACCTGTGTTTATTTGGGGAAAAAAATCCTAAAAGAATAAAGTCCCATCAGCACCTGCCAGAATAACTCCAGCCCACTTGCCCACAATCCAGAGGACTCCCATTTAGGACCATGGCCTAATTTGCAAAAGATGCCAAGCACAAATCAAGTTAACAATGCCTTAATCCCAAAAGATTACACTGGGAGGCCACGGCATTTCCATCACCCAGAAGTTCAGACTTCCAGCCTCTTCCAGATCCTTAAGCTTCAGGGAGAGAAGAGAAGGAAGAAATTCCCACCAGGCCCACGTCCAGGGCAAGGGAAGATGTTTTCCTATTACCATTCCCCAGGGACAGTCATCTTTGCAAAGGAATAATGTTGCAGCTGGAAGAAAAAAAGAAAAGGAACGACGTAAGTTTGGCGGCTCCATTCAGAAGACCAGAGAGCGAGCCCTCTGAGTGTTTCACCTGCGTTCTTTAATTCTTTTAAAGCAAATGCCCAGTCCATGAAAGAACCAGAGTGACCAGGGCTCCCTCTGCCTCCGTACCTGCAATCTCATTCCCGCTGCATGTGCTTATCAGGAGCTTCTACAGGCAATCTGGGGAATACCCTCATTTCCCCGTGGCCCCCCCCACCACCACCTCCTCCCCGGAGCTTTAGGGCTGACACACACTCAAGTAACAACTCACAGGGCGCTGTCAGTGAGCAGAAATGATACTTTACCCCAGCAGTCCTTTTCCTGCCCAGCGGGTTGGGACAAGTCTAAGCTGGTGTTTCTCCCCTCTGCGGATCACTGTCACATTCAGGGGTTTCTGAAAGGAATATAAGCTCGTTTTATATTTTATAGTCAACCTGTTTACTATACAAAGAGATTCAGACTAAGATGCTAAGATACTGACTTTTGCACATCAGAGTGGTAAGGATGCTTTTATTAAGCAGAGTCCTGCAGTTGTCAAGAGTGTGGGAGACATGACACTCTTGGGGCAGCCAACGGGCCGCAAATCGGTAGCGTCTTCCTGGACAAACACGTCTCCCCACCAAAAAAATCTTTAAAAAGTCTCACACGAGATAAATTTTGCAGGAGTACAAGATGATACATGAACAAAGTGTTCCTTCTAGAACTGTTTATAAATTCAAAACCTGAAAACACCCAAAATATCCCTCAATAAGGTATTATTCAAATACAGCATAGTGAATGAAGCAGTTTAAGTAAAAACAAAAAGAGCAAAGTATGCACCCATTTGAATATACGTTTTTGTGTTTTTTATTTATTTTTTAAATTCTTTTTTAAGTAGGCTCCAAGAGTCAGATGCCTAACCAACTGTGCCACCCAGAAGCCCCCACATAATCCTGAAATTAAACCTCTTGGTATACACCCCAAGAACTGAAAGCAGGGACTCGAATAGATATTTGTATACCCCTGTTCATAGCGGCATTATTCGTAACAGTCAAAAGATGGGAGCCAACCAAGTGTCCGTCAGTGGACAAACAAAATGTGGGCTATTCACACAAAGGAATATTATTCAGTCTTAAAGAGGAAGGAAATTCAGACACACACGGCAATATGGATGGACCATGAAGACATTATGCTAAGTGAAATCCACCAGCGGCAAAAGGAGAAATACTGTCTGATTCCACTGATAGGTGCAAATTCCACTGAGAGCACATTCACAGAGACAGAAAACAGATTAGTGATCACCAGAGGCTTGGGGAGAGGAAAATGGGAAGTTAGTGTTTAAAGGCACAGAGTTTCAGTTTGGAAGGCTGATAAAGTTCTGCAGGTGGATGGAGGAGATGGTTACAGAGCATTATGAATGTACTTAACGCCAGAGAACTGCACCTTGGAAATGGTTAAAGTCTTCAATTTTATGTTATGTATATTCTACCACAACTCTTTAAATTATGGCAGATCTATTAATGTAATCTCGGAATCTGACAAAATAAAGCATGAAGGAAAAACCAGAAAGATGTCACTTGTAATAAGACTGCCAATAGCACAGGTGAGAGGGGTCGAGAAGCAAGCCCTCACATGCACTGCTCAAGAAAATGTGAGCTGTTTGGAGGACACCTTGACAACATCTATCAAATCTGTAAATGTGCATTTGCGTGCCTTTGACCCAGTCATTCCACTTCCAGAAATCTCTGACAGAAACCCTCACACAAGAATATTCACTACCCCATTGTTGGTGACGGCCAAACATCGGGTACAACCTAAATGTCTGGTATGGAGGGCTGGTTACATGAAAGATGGCAGACCAAGCAATGGAATATGGTGAAGACAGACATGTGCCCACATGGAAATCCCCTCAAAAGGGGGGGGGGGATCCGGAACACTATGTATAGTAGGTCTTGTTTGTCTTCTTGTTCAAAAAGCAATTATAGACATATTCATCCACACTTAGGAAATGTGTGAGAGATACTCTGATGTGCTTCTGGTCCTAGAAATCATACCCCTAGACAAGCTAGAAACACAGAGGTCATCCTTGACATGAGCTGGGCGTCATATTAAAGCCCATATACTTACATCCTAAAGGTCTCTCTAATTTACCCACTTCCTTTCACCTCCAGCCCATTCACCAAAGCCACCATCACCCCTTGACCAGGCTGCTAAAATTGTCAGCCCTCCTATCAGCTCTCTACCTCTACCTAGCATCTGGAGAAATCTTTCCAAGACACAAAGCTGCTTACATTTGTTACCGTCAGTTTGGAAGTGTGCATGGCTCTCTACCGGTCCTCATGAAAAAAGAACAAAATCTTGATAGGACCACAAGGCCTCATACAGTCTGGCCCCTGCCAACTTCCCAGATCGACCTCCTCCCTTCCTATACCTCCCTCCTTGCTCTGGGCTCCAAATGTCTTCTCTGGCCCTCCCACCTCAGGGACATGACCCTGCTGGAAGGGGGTCTCGCCATCTCCCTACCAGTCTCCGGTCTTAATCAACTTCTTTTTTAAGATTTTATCTTTTTAAGTAATCTCCACACCCAATGTGGGGCTCGAACTCACAACCCCGAGATCAAGAGTCACATGTTCCACCGACTGAGCCAGCCAGGCAACCCCAGGCTTTGATCAACTTTAACATTCAGAGGTCACGTCCTCAGGAAGGTTATCCTAACCCCCATATCATTGTTCTCCTAGCCTCCTCGAACTTTTCCTTCATGACACTCATGAAAGTGTATAACTACATTTGATTAATGCTCGTCTCCCCCACCAAAGTGTTGCCGAGGCAAGGACCTTCTGCTTCTCTGTGTTGTTCCTGCTCTAGGGCCTGCACCTTATCCAGCACTTAAACGGAGCAGGGAAGGGACTTAGGAGGGAGAGACCCAGGACTTTTGTTCTTTCTTCAAAAACGTTTGCCCTATCTGATGCTTTTACACTAAAAATGCATTATTTTTATTTATTTATGTGAGATACAATTCACATACAATAAAATCCATTTTAAAGTATACAATTCAGTGGGTTTTATATTCAGACACTTGTACAACCATGACCACTACCTGAACAACATTTTTATCCCCCAAAAGGACCGCTGTACCCATTAGCAGTCACTCCCATTCCATCCTCCACTCAGCCCAGGGTGACCACCAACCTGCTTCCTGTCTCCGTGGATCTGCCTGTTCTGGACACTTCGCGTAAACAGAATTCTTAGGGCACCTGGGTGGCTCCGTCGGTTGAGTGTCTGCCTTCGGCTCAGGTCACGATCCCAGGGTCCTGGGATCAAGTCCCGCATTGGGCTCCCTACTCATCGGGGAGTCTGCTTCTCCCTCTACCACCTCCCTACTGCTCGTGATCTCTCTCACTCTCTCTCTCACTCTCAAATAAAATCTTTTAAAAAAATAAAAATAAAACAAAATAAAATAAAACACTCAGCCCTTTGTATCTGGCTTCTTTTGCTTAGCACAAATCCTTTCAAGGTTCATCCATGTTATAGCATGTCAGTACTCCATTCCTTTCTACAGCTCAATGCAACATGTGTTGTTTATAATAAAGATGACTTTTTTTAAGATTTTTTTTCCCCTTGAAAGAAAATACATGCATTTCATACAGAAACTGAGCTTTGGGAAGTTACCAAAAGAAAGAGAAATTTCTCTACAAGAGTATTAATTTCCAGGTTTCCATAAAATTGGAAACTACCTAAATGTCTAACAACAGAATGTGGTGGGTTGGGTTTTGTTTTTTTTTTTTAATCATTTTTCTAAAGTCACAAAGCGGACCTTTGATTCTCAAGTTGGCCTCTGGTTCCAGAAGGATCCAGCACCCTGAGGGGGTGAGGTCTCCCCACCCCAGCAGCTCAGCTTTTTTCTGTTTGATATACTGGAATTCCCCAAGAAATTTCACCTGAGAAAAAGTGCTGTTGCTTAAAAACGTTCAATAACTACTTTTGTAAAGAAGGATTCATAGTGTTATTGACGACAGTCGCCATGTCGTACATGACAGCTCGTAATAACGCTGTATTTACCTATTTGAAAGTTGCTAAGAGAATAAACCTTAAAAGTTCTCATCACAAGAAAAAAAACTGTAACTATGGTGACGGATGTTAACTAGACTTATCGTGATAATAATTTTGTAACGTACACAGATACTGAATCATTACGTTGTACACTTGTAAATAACATGTCAATTATACCTTAGTAAGAAAAAAAAAAGAATTTTACAGATCTATGAAGAGCTTAAGAATATATTTAACTAGAAAAGACAGACTAAAAACCAGTAGCTACTACCGCCAATCACCAAAAACTGGAAACAACCTAAATGTACGTGGGTAAACCATCTGGCATTCATCTATGGAGCGGACCAGTACCGAGCAGTCGAAAGGAGTGAACTACACACACAACAATGTGGGAGAATTTCAGACGTACGATGCGAAGTGCAAGAAGCCGGATTTAAAAGGCCATGCATACTGTGCAGTTCCATTTATAGGACATTCTTGAAAAGGTGAAACTGTAGGGACGGAGCACAGATTGGTGGATGTAGACGGTGGGGGCTGGGGGAGGGCTTAGCCACAAAAGGCTGTAAGGCCATTTTGGGGAGGATGATGGAATTGCTCTGCATCTTCCTTACAGTGGCAGTTACCAGAGTATGTACCTGTGTCAAAATTCCCAGTACTGTACACTGAAAAGGGTAAATTTTGCTGTAGGTAAATTACACCTTAATAAAAATAGCCAGTAGCTCTCTATATGCTGGTATATGAACAGACTGACCCCAGAAGGACACACAGCTGCAAAGTGGCTACCGCTGGAGGAGAGATTTTTCATTACATGTTCTTTGATTTGGTCTTAAACATGTGTATGTATTACCTCTTGTGGAAATAGAGACATATTTACAAAACAAACCAGCAACGAGCCCAGGCAACTGCAAAGTTTAGAAGTGTGTGTAGCAAGGTGTACACAAGACACATGAGACAACCGTCACACTAGGAAAGTCTGGGGAAAAGGAGTGAAAAAGCAAGAGAGACTCTGGGTAAACGTAACAAACCTACACCTAGAACCCTCACTAACATGATGACAGGACAGCCACGGGGTAACAAAGGAACAACGGCACAGGACAAATAAATCACAGGGAAGGAGACTGCAAAGATGATAGAAGGCATCAAAATGAAAAGCCAACAGAAACTGGACAAGTGGTAACTGAGCACGTAGAGAAAACAGAAACCGTGTGTGGTGGTTCTAGAAAATGCCCATAAATTCTTTGATATTCCTTCAAGAGGCAAAGCCTAATTCCCCTGCCCCTGAGTATGGGCTGGACGTGGTGAGTTGCTTCTAATGAACAGAATGATGTGGAAATGATAATGTGCATCTTCAGAGACTGGGTCAAAGGCACCTCGGCTGCCTCCCCTCTGCTCTCGCTGGAACCACTCGCTCTGGGGGAAGCGGCTGCCATGTTGGCAGGGCACTCCAGCAGCACCACGGAGGGGCCCGAGCGGCGAGGAACAGATGTGCCATCAGCCATGTGAGTGAGGCATCTTGGAAACAGATTTTTTAAACTCGGTCAAGCCCTCAGATGACCACAGATGCTGCCAACATCGTGACTACAAGCTCATGAGACCGTAAGCCAGAACCACCCAGCTAAAACACTCCTGGATGTCCAATCCTCAGAAACCGTGAGAGAGAATAAATTTAAGCTGCTAAGTTTACAGTGGGTTTTTTTTTTTAACTCACCAATAAACAACTAATACACCCTTTATGGCAACAGGTTAAAAAGAAGCTGACAAAGAACAAATGGATTGTTCCAGGGAACCCCAGAAAGGTTCAGAACAAACAGACTAATGAGAAGAAAGAATCCCACTTATAGGAATCTGATATGTAACAGACGTGGCAATATAAATGAGTGGGTAAAGTATTAACTATTCGCTAATGGTACTGGGACAATTAATATCCATCCAGGGGAGAAAAAAGTTTGGTACCCTACCTCACACCATTCACAAAATTAATTCCAAATATATATACTAAGTTGTTGTATACAACAAATGTCCATACAATATCTTGTATATGAAAGTTCACACAAGTATTATTCACAATAGCCAAAAAGTGGAACCAAACCCAATACTCATCAACTGCTGAATGGATAAATAAAATGGATAAGAAGGAACGTATAGCCATACAACAGGATATTACTCAGCCGTAAAAAGGAACGAAGTACTGACACCTCTACAACATGGATGAACCTTGAAACTGTGATGCTAAGCAAAGGAAGTTAATCACAAAACATCACGTCTTGTATGATCCCATTTATATGAAATGTCCAGAAGAAGCAGATCCATAGAGACAGAAAGTAGTTTAGTGCTTTAGGGGTTAGTGGGTAGGAGGAAGGGAGAGTGACTGCTAATGGGTATGGAATTGCTTTCTTAGGTGATGAAAATGTTCTAAAATTGATTGTGGTGATGGATACCCAGCTCTATGAATATACTAACAACCACTGAGCTATCCAGGGTTTTTTTTTTAAAGATTTTATGTTATTTTATTTTTTTTTAAGATTTTATTTATTTGTCAGAGAGAATGAGAGCACAAGCAGCGGGAACAGCAGGCAAACCTCCCGCTGAGCAAGGAGCCCAATGCAGGACTCAATCCCAGGGCCCTGGGATCATGACCTGAGCTAAAGGCAGACACTTAACTAACTGAGCCACCCAGGTGTCCCTAAAGACTTTTCTTTTTTTAAGTCATCTCTACACGCAACGTGGAGCTCAAACTCACAACCCCGAGATCAAGAGTCACATGCTCCACCGACTGAGCCAGCCAGCTGCCCCGAGCTACGCACTTGAAATGGGGGAACTGTGTGGTATGTGAATTACACCTCGTAACTGTTATAAAAAGTAATAAAAGATTGGGGCACCTGGCTGGCTCCGTCAGTTAAGCAGCCGACTCTTGATTTTGGCTCAAGTTATGATGTCAGGGTCGTGAGATTGAGCCCCGCGCTGGGCTCCACACTGGGCATGGAGCCTGCCAAAGATTCTCTCTCTCCCCCTCCCTTTGCCCCTCCCCCTGCCTCTCTCTCTCTGTCTCCCTCTCTAAAAAAATAAAAATAAATAATAGATCAATTCCAGATTAAAGAAAAACTAAAAATAAATCAATAAAAGTATGAGAACTCCTTTAAGCAGACACAATATGCAAAAGCCATAAAGCAAACTGATGAATTTGTCAAAATCAGAATTTGGACTTCCACGCAACTATGGACTTGCTGGAGGTGTCGTGTAGAAATGAAGGCCTGACCTTGGCCGGGGTTCAGGCTCAAGTCAACTATGTTTCAGCCCAATGCCTGCGTTCCAGCGAGTCCCACGTGATGAGCAGCGCAGCCAAGCAGTTGAGCGGGCACGAGACAAACCAAGAATCGTGGGTTAAACCGAACATTTCATTTGGGAATGAAAAACTTTCGTAGATAATTTCTATGGACTTGGAGTCCCACATTTCTCCGGCACAGTGTGGATCTTTGCCAAGATAACCTTTGTTAAAGTTACATTACTGAGCCATGAGCTGACGCGATCAGGTGGAAATGCTATTTAAAGGTGTACTATTCCAGAAACTGGAAGACTGCGGCCAATTTTGAATCCCAACCCTTATATTTTCAAGGACTGAAACTGTCAAACTGCACAGGAATCACGTTCTAACGTACTCCTGCTTGAACAGTGCTTTGCTGCCGTGTACTGGCCCATATTTCCTTAAACTCTCAGATATGGTTTTGGAAGGGAAGACCTTGTGACGCGAACAAATTTAACAAAATGGTCATCTAAGTAACTTAAAAAAAAAAACAAAACACTTCCAAGTAATCAAAGTCACCATAAACTAAGTTAAAAGACAAGGAGCTAATCAGGAGAAGCATATATAGCATGAAAACAGGCAAAGGTTTTATATGTGGAATATGTTAAAAAATTCCTACAAATCAATTTTTTAAAAGGACAAATAACCCCAACAGGAAAAAAGATGAGAAAAAATATAAACAGACAATCCATAGAAATGAAAATATGAACATTAACACACATATAAAATAAAGATACTCGACCTCATTGGTAATCAGGAAAATACAAATTAAAATAAGATGTCGTTTTCACGAAAATGTTCAAAGATCAGTAATACAGAGCATGACTGATGATATGACACACTCCCATACTGTTGGTCAGGTACAAATTAGTGAAGATTTTTCGGATTACCTATTATAGTGTGTACGATACACTGAGAGCCTGTAATTCTACTTTCTGGTATTTACATCGAGAAGTAGTACGTGAACAAGAATACACGACTGTTCGTGCCAGTATAAAACCAAAAATAACCAAAACGTCCCGATAAGGCCGGGGATGGACAAACTGGGTCCATTCCTACAATAGAGTGCTATGCAGCAGTACAAAAGAATAAGCCATGTGAAAATGCAAAGATCTCCAAGAAAAGCTGTTGAATGAAAGCAGGGACAGGAAGTAGGGAAGGGGTATTTATATAGGGTGCCTGCAAAGGCCTCCCCCAGGTGTCATTCGTACAAGATGAGGGACGGACGTAAGGGAGAGAAAGCTTTCCAGGCAGAGAGAACAGCAAGTGCAAAGGCCCTGTGCCTGAGCAACAGCTCTCTGAAGGCAGCAAAGACCCCGGCGATGATTCCTGGCCTTGGGCAATTCTAGGGTTACTGACCAGATGTGACGTTCAACTCACCCCCTCACTGTGCTGCACCACACTGCCAATGTTATGCAGAGACTGGAAGTTTTGGGTGTTCACAGAGCCAAACTCCACAATCTCGTCATCCACTTGCAGACCCTAAAGAGAGAAGAGAAAATAGAAAACCAGAGTAGAGGTTAAACGTGTTTCTGGTATGCTTTACCATGTCCAATTTAACGTCCAGGCCAAGAGCTTGTTTTCTACCGGGAAGAGTGGCAGGCGCAAAGCAAAGAGGTCAGGGACTTAGTGACCACACACGGGAGGCGGCGGTGGATAACTGGGCCACCTCGTCCTGGGGATTCCTTCTAGGACAGATCTAGTAAAAGGGGGCCAGATCTGCCCAATGTCTGATAAAAGCTGATGGTGGTACAGGCCGTAAAGAATGCGGGGAAAAGCCAAATGCTGTCTTGTGGGTTCAGGGGCGAGAAGAAGCAGGCCAATCTGGGCCTATTTTGTTCAGGGGTCAGAATTTAGACAAGTTTGCCCTAGAGGTCCCCGGACAAGCAGCCACAGGCACAAGGCTGACCAAGGACTAGTGTGACCCTTTCATTCTAAGAACACAGATCATGATTCATTCATTCCTTCAACAGATACTTGTGGGCCAACTACAGCCCTGTGCTGGATGCTGTGGAGAGGGTAGCGAGTCAAACAAAGCTCATGTGTAACTTCCCACCTTGTGATCCTACCGACAGTTGGCAGGACCTGGATTCAGGACCCAGTTCCATAGCTGAGGAGCTATGTGTTCTGGCACCAGTTACTTCAGGACTTAGAGGCTTTTTTCATGGGTAAAATGGGGTTCAGATCAGTGCCAACCCCAGCAGGTGGCTATGGGATTAAATATTAACTACACAGCCACATAAAAACTTGACCATGGTGTTCAGAGTCGCATTATTCGTAATAGCCGAAAGACAGAAACCAAATGCTCATGAACTGACGAATGGATAAAATCGACGGGCTATCTCTGCGCACGGAATATTACTCAGCCACAGAAAGGAAAGAGATGGAGACGCAGGTTCTGTCACAGATGAACCCCGAACACATGATACTAAATGGGAAAAGCCAGTCATAAAGGGTCATATATGATTCCATTTAGATGAAGTATCCAAAATAGGCAAATTCATAGACAGAAAGCAGACTGGTGGTTGCAGGGGGATGGGGGGAGACAGGACTGGGGGGTGATGGCTAATCACAGGGTTTCTTTTCAGAATAATGAAAACGTTCTAAAATTCCTTGCAGTGACGGATGCACAGCTCTGTGAATACACTAAAAGCCACGGAATTGTATACTTCAAATGGGTAAATTTTATGGTGTGTAAACTGTTTCTCAATAAAACCATTTAAAACTTGTAAAAATATGCCAGGTAAGAGCTAGAACTCACTTGGCAGGACAGCTGGTGCAGAGCAAGGACTCAGTGAATGGCAGCTACTGTTGTCCTTCTCATGTCTACTACTCAGTGCCCGGCCGAAATAAGCCCAAGAAGAGATCCTCTTTCCCTCTCTCGGAATATTTCTCACCTTCTACCTGTGTCTCGGGCCCCTCCCTGACCAGGTTAGTGGCAGCAGGGGCTGACTCCTCTCCAAAACCCTGGCCCCGGCACAGGGCTGGCCCCCAGGGCTCGGTCAGTGTGTGCTAAGTAAGTAGGTGAAGTCCAGCCGCAGCATGGACAGACGGCGGGTCTGTCTGTCCACGGTCTCCCTCCCCCACCCCCGCACCCCCAGCCTGAGGCTACCTGAGGCGCGGCAACCCCTGGGGGTGGACTTAGGTGGTGGGGTTCTGGCTTACCGCGATACTGGCGGGGGAGCCGGGGCTGATGCTGTTCACTTTGGCAAAGGCCTGAGGGGGGCTGAGGCCCTCGCTTTGGCCCAGGTTGCGGCTCATGGCCTCTTTGTGGGCCTCAGCCGTGTCGCGGGCCTGCTTCTCCTTGTCGCGAGCGTGCAGCTGGTGCAGGGCCTCTTCCACCTGCTTCATGACCGCCTTGTGATCGTTCTGCAAGCCTGGGAGGAGGACACCCCATCAGGGGACGAGGAAGACAGCTGAGGACACCAGACTCCCACATCCACTCACTGAACAGTTAACAAGCCCTTACTCCCGGCCAGACACTGGACTAGGGGCTGAGGACAAACCTGTGGCCAAGACAGGAGGCCACCCTCGTGATGCTCGCAGTCCGACAAGGGAAGCCACCCAGGAACAAGTCATTATCGTAACAATGATGACTGCTGCTGAGGGCGAGCCAGCCAGGACCCGACCTTGCCAGTCTAGATCAGGGAAGACTTCCCAAAGGCAGCGCTGTTTCAACAGACTGGAAAGGTGAGGAGAAGCAAAAAAATAGCCCCACTGAATCCATAGCCACCACCTCAAATGCATACACGGGGCAAGTGTGGTGGCCACGCAAATGAGTGACATGAGCTGGGTGTAAGAAGGACGTCACTTGTCTCCTAATGACCCCGGAAGGGAAAATGAAGCCTAAGTCCACCAATACATGGCAGGTGATGTTCGGTCTGGGAGAAGGAATAGCAGAAAAGCTGGAGATTAGAAATTTGGGGGTAAAATCGTCTTTTTCAGTACTGCTGGCTAATTCAAATGTGGTGAACTGGGGCGCCTGGCTGGCTCAGTTGGAAGAGCATGCAACCCTCAATCTCTGGGGTTGTGAGTTCGAGCCCCATGTTGCATGCAGAGTTTACTTAAAAAAACAAAAACAAAACAAAAAAACAACTTCTGAAAATAATCTTGCAAAAGAAGATCAATAAGAATTGCTCAGGGGCACCTGGATGGCTCAGTGAAGCGTCTGCCTTCGGTTCGGCTCATGATCCCAGGGTCCCGGGATCGAATCCCGTGTTGGGCTCCCTGCTCAGCAGGAAGTCTGCTTCTCCCTCTCCTTCTGCCTCTCCCCCAGCTCATGCTCTCTCTCTTGCTCACACTCTCTCAAATAAATAGGTAAAATCTTATTTAAAAAAAAAAAGAGAGAGAGAATTGCTCAACCAGATTCTTAAATATAATAAAATCATTAAGATACTGTGGTATTGGGGCACCCAGCTGGCTCAGTTAGAAGAGCATGCAACTCCTGATCTCAAGGTTGTGGGTTCAAGCCCTACGTTGGGTGCACAGATTACAAAAAAATAAATAAATAAACTTAAAAAAAAAAAAAAAAACCCGTGATGCCTGGGTGGCTCAGTTAGTTAAGTGTCTGCCTTTGGCTCAGCTCATGATCTCAGGGTCCTGGAATCGAGCCCCGTGTCAGGCTCCCTGCAGGGAGCCTGTTCCTCCCTCTGCCTCTGCTTCTCCCCCTGCTTGTATTCTCTCCCTCTCTCAAATAAATAAAATCTTTTAAAAAATTAAATAAAGTGTGATATTAGCAAAGAGGTATATCAACAGAATAATGCAAAAAACTAAGAGACCTAAATACGTCTGAAAATTTCCTATGTAACACTGCTAGCATTTCAAATTAATGGAGAAAGAACAGGCCATTTAATAAATGGTGTTGGAACATCAGAGTAACCATCTGGAAAAAAATCAGTCAGTGCCCTCTCTCACACGGTAGGCTCTGCTTCTCAAATTTCCCTCAGAATCCTAAATGCCAAGGAAAGCAGGTCACATCCCACAGGAGTCTGAGGGCTTAGCCAAAAGTCCCAAATTTCCCTCCAGTCTTAACATGGTTTTTCCCTACTCTGGATCTTCCACTTGTTTCGATACAAAAACAGTATGCTTCTTTTCCCAAAACCTTCAAGGAAAAGTGATGCTCTGAGATGCTGTTCTAGGATCATATGGCAGCCCTGAGGAACATCTGGCAATTCAACAGGTATCTCACTCCTATGGTTACTTGTGCCTCCAGTGAGAAGCTCAGCCTTATACCAAAACAGGCTCTGGATTCAAACACAGAAAACAGAGGTCATGAAGTGAAAAATGTGCACAGTATATTTCCCACTGACAGGACTTTGTGGGAGAGGCTGCCGGTTGCCCACCCGTAGCAGGGGAGAATAAGGGCCCCAAACACATTCCCATGCTAGTCCCCAGAACCTGCCACTATGTTACTTTCCGTGGCAAAGGGGGCTTTACAGATGTGGTTAAGTTCAGGACACTGATTAGGGAGATCAACCTGGATTACCCAGGTGGGGGGGCCCAGTGTGATCACAAGGGTCTTCATAAGTGAAAGTGGGAGGCAGAGAGTGAGAGAAAGAGGGGGGATGGTGGGACCAAAGGTTGGGAGGTGCAGCTGCCGGCTTTGGAGACACAGGCACCTCCAGAAGCTGGGAAAAGGTAAAGAAACGGGCTCTTCCCTAGAGCCTCCAGAAGGAACAAAGCCCTCCAACACTTCGATCTTAGCCCAGTGACACCCATTTGGATATCTGATTATTGTCAGACAATAAATGTGTAACATGTGAACCCATGAAGTCTGTGGGTATTTGTTACAGCAGAAACAGAAAACTAATATACTCCCCAACCGCTACTCTCAACTTGTTCCTCAATTACAGACAAATACCTGATTTTATTTAGGACAGTGACATGCCCACCACGGGGTACATTCCCCAACATGTCTTACAGCCAGAGGGGCTTAGGAGGGGAAAGCAGAAATCAATGCAACAAGGTGGAGGGGGGCCTGCAGGACAGGTCCCTCCTACCTTCTTCCTTCCCTTCCTTCCTGCTTGGCACATGGACATGGTGACCCTAACGATCGACAACGTGTCCTAAGGATGGCAGAGCCTGGGATCTGAAGGCCAGCCCTGCACTGGCAACCTCCATATGTCTGTACTGAGGGATGGAACACTCCCTTGTAAGTGACCACAGTCAGGTCACCACCTTTACCAGGTGAATGTATTTCCTAACACATAACTGATTTGATTAGGATTGTAAGCGATTTGTGACTTGGGTTTCTATCATCATTTTGGAAAAGTTTCCACAGTGAAAACTTAAGTGAACTTCAGTTTTAAGTCCTTAAAAACAAAATGAAAAATGAAACCATAAATTTCGAACCCTAGAGGCCACCCCATTTCCTCAGTTCTCAGTCCCTGGATGGGGAGAGCGAGCTAATCCCATCAAGGTGGAAGAGAGGGAAGCAGAGAACATGGACTAGTGAGCTCTCACTCGTGCGCCTTCGGCCTCCCTCGCTGCAAGCCGGGGGGTCGGCCGCGCGCGCCACTCACAGACAATGTTGTGCCTTGCGGTTCGAACTTGGTACAGGTCCACGTCTGAGCGGGGGTAGCCCTCGCAGTCCACCAGCGGCTCGTTCATCCCCACACCTTTTTGCTGGAGGGAAGAAACATGCTTAAGATGTCACAGGTATGAAGTCCTCAAGACCTTTTTCCCTTTGCAGCCATCATCAAGGCGACAGGAATCAAAGCTGCCACACACTGATCACGCGGCACAGGCCACATACTTGCCCCAAATGCTCCCACAACCGCCCTCTGAGGGGGGCACTATTTTTTTATTGACTTTTAATAACACAAGTAATGCATGAATCCGTTCTCCTCCTTTGAAGTTGGAACAGTGCAGATAAAACTAAAGACTCTTTTGAGCTTCGTCCCCAAGGCCAGCCTCTTGGACTCCTCCAAGCCCTCCTTTCTGCAGCAGCTGATACCTGGCTGGTGGCCTTGGAAGCCGCAGGGGAGTGAAAACCCCAAAGAGCAACCAGCTGTGGCAAGACTTTGGTTCTTTCCGAAAGTAAAAAGGGATCTAAAAGGGGCTTCAAAGAGGTTTTCATCCCTTGAAGGACACACTGATACCAATTGCCTCTGGGGAAAGGAATTGGGTGGCTAGGGGACACGGAAAGAAGAGGGACTTTTCATTTTCTAACCTTTTGTAGACTTTTTGAATTTTGACCATGGACGTGTATTCCCTATTCAAAACAATACATTTAACATTTTAAAGTCTTTTCCTATGTAAGTCAGAGCAGGGTGCACAACGGCAATGAAACGCATCGTGTGATGGAGGACAGAGTTTCCAGTCGGTTAGACCTGAATCTGAATCTCAGTTCTGCCGTGTACATTCTGGGTGCCCTTGGTTAAGACCTTCCGTCTCCCCAAGCCTCAGCTTCCTCAATTATAAAATGGGAATAATGGCACTCGCCTCCCTTCCCACCTGTCGTGAGAATGAATGAGCTGACCTGCGTAGAATGCTTAGCACAGTGCTAGGCACATTCACAGTAGGGTGAATAGTGGCCCCCAAATGATGTGTCCCAAGTCCCAACCCTCTAGAACCTGTAAATGTGAACTTGTCTGGAAAAAAAGGATCTTTGAAGATGTAATTAAGGCTCTCAAGATGAGATCATCTTGGATTTAGGGTGGGCTCTCAATCCAATGACAGGTATCCTTGCAGAGAAGAGAGGGAGCTCCGCGACACAGAGAAGATGGTGTGACCAGGGGCATAGACTGGAGTTATCCAACTGCAAGCCAGGGATGGCCAGCAGCCACCAGAAACTAGGACGGAGGCACAGAACAGATTCTCCCTCAGAGCCCCCAGAAGAAACCAACCCGGCCGACATCTCATTTATTCATGGCACTGAATAATATTCTACGGTTTAGAGGTACCACAATTTATTTATCTATTCACCTACTTAAAGATATCTTGGTGGCTTCAAGTTTTGGCAATTGTGAAAAAAGCTGCTATAAACATCATGAAGGTTTTTGTGTGAACACATTTGCAACTCCTTCGGGTAAATACCATGGACCCCAACTGCTGGATGGTATGGTAAGAGAATGCTTAGCTTTGACAGAAACTACCTTACTTTTGCATTCCCACCAGCACCGAATCAGAGTTCCTCCACATCCTCACCAGCATCTGGAGTTGGAATTGTGGTGAATACTGGCCATGTTGACACCCATGCAGTAATACCTCGCAGCTGTTTTAATTTGCCTTTCTCTGATGACATATGACCTGCAGCGTCTTTCCATATGCTTATTTGCCATCTATAGATCTTCTTTGGTGAGGCGTCTGTTAAGGTCTTTGACCGATTTTTTAATCAAGTTATTTGTCTTTTTAGGATTGAGGTGGAAGAGTTCTTCATATTTTCTGCATCCCTTGCTAGATATCTGCAAATAGTCTCTGCCATTTGGCAAACTGTCTTCTCCCTCTCCTGACTGTGTCTTTTGAGACACGTGTTAAATTCTGATGAAGTCCAATTTATCTATTTTTTCTTTCGTTGCTTTGATTTTGGCACCACATCTAAGAAGGTTTTGCCTGATCCAAAATCACAAAAATTTACTCCTATGCTTTATTCTAAGAGATTTATAGTTTTAGCCCCCCCTCTTTTTAAAAACAATCACAGAGCAGGACTTCAGGCTTAAAGCTTTCAGCCAGCAATGGTAGCTAGTAAAAAGGAACGAACATATTATATCACCTTGATATGCATTTTTATCTTATATTTAAGGGGGGAAAATCCCGGTTTTTTTCATATGCTGTAGAGTTATAAAATTTTCATTTCAGATAAATTTACTTAAGTAAAAAAGTGGATCAACGTAAAGAAAAATACCAAGGAACGGCGGTACAGGAGGTATTATGGATACAGCATCCTGTCTGAGGTATAAAATAAAGTTTGGAAAACTGTTAGCATAACGCTTGAAAACACAAGTTCTGAATTCAACAGGCCTAAGATCTGAATCTCATTTTGTGACTCTAAGCAAGTAACTTCCCCTTTCTGAGCCTCACGGTAACATACTAACTTCACAGGGTGGTTGTGTGGATTTCATGATATAACACACAGGTAAACCATCACAGGCATATAATCAGCACCCAGTAAAACAGCAGTACACTCGCCTCCATTTGATGCTTCCATCTTACTCCCATCACCTAAAACGCATTCCATCCACACTACATAGAATGTATTTAATTCATTTTTCCTCTGCAAATTGATTGTGGTTTTACACTAAGTGTCATAAGAAAAACTTTCAGTTTTGATGCCAGATAGACCTGGGAACTAGCCCCACCACAGCTACTTCCTAGCTATGTGACCCTAGACAAGGGTTTGCCTCACCCTGGGCCTTAGTTCCCTCCCTACGCAATAATGGTAATGAGCCTACCTGTCACTCAAAGCTCGGTCTTTGGAGCAGTAGCATCAGCATCCCTGGGAATTTGCGAGAAATACAACATCTGCACCTGCGCGCCCTGTCCTCATCAGAAACGGAATTTTAACAAGATCCCCAGGTGCTTGCCAAACACATGAAAGCTTAAGAAGTTCTGACGTAAAGTGGGTTAGCAAAGCACAGACCTTCTGGTACACGTTCAACAACGACTGACAATGGTGGTGATTATCACCCTGCCTCTGCAAATTTATTAGCTCTGTGGCCTGAGGCAGGTTTAAGTTAAGTAACGTCTCTGTTTCCTCATCCCTAAAATGGGGGGAATAACAGAACTCACCTCAAAGGCTGCTGCGAGGGTTAAATGAGCTAACCAACTCAAAGCAATTAAAACAGCGCCCGGCATAAGGTAAGGGCTCCATAAACGCTCGCTGTAATACCAATACCTATTGCTCTTAGTTGCAAATGTTGTTTGCCTCCTGCCTGCTGCCGACAGAGGCCGCAGTTGCCGCGCTCTGGGCCTCCCAGGGAGAGCTCAAACACTGACCGCCCCGGCTCCCCAATCCTCCCACATCAGGAGGCCCCGGGCTCCCCCCACGCCCGCCCGGGAGCCCTGAGCCCACACTCACGCTCTCCAGCACGTCATAATTGGCTTTGATCTGCGCCTCGATCTCCTCCTTGCGCCGTATGAGCTCCTGGACGTCGCTGACAGTCACCGCACCAGCCTGCATGGAGTCTTCGCTCTGCCTAGCTTCCCCCTCCGACATCGTGGACCTCCGCGCAGGATCCTGGACACCAGGCTTCCCGGCTTCCTGGATGCGGACGCCCGAGGAGACTGCGGCTACGGCTCCGCCCGAGGGCCAAAATTCCTCGGCCCTCAGAGAGCCCGCGTGGAAGGGAGGGGCGTGGTTCTTGTGGGGGTGGGGTCGCCGGAAACCACACCCTGCTGGAACAACTCCTCTGGTGACTGGGGAAGACCAGTATGGGGAGGAATGGGTTCCAGGTCCCTCATCAGCTAGAACAGAATGATCTCTCCCTCGATGACTCATTTGCTTTCCACATTCATTCAGCAGACATCTACTGAGTGCCTACCATGTTTGTGCCAAAGCACTGTGCGGGGCGCTCCAGTTCAGCTCTTCACATCTATCCAGCCCTTGAGAGTTAACAAAACACATTCAGATTCCTTATCCCCCCATTTTTAAAAAAGATTTTATTTCTTTAAAATTATTTTTTTTAGGGGCGCCTGGGTGGCTCAGTCGTTAAGCGTCTGCCTTCGGCTCAGGGTGTGATCCTGGAGCTCTGGGATCGAGCCTCACTTAGGGCTCTTCCGCTGGGAGCCTGCTTCTTCCTCTCCCACTCCCCCTGCTGTGTTCCCTCTCTCGCTAGCTGTCTCTCTCTCTGTCCAATAAATAAATAAAATCTTTTAAAAATAAAAAATAAATAAAATAAATAAAATTATGTTTTTAAAAAAATTTTTTTAGAGAGAAAGAGCGTGCACGTGGGAGGTGGGGAGGGGCAGAGGGAGAAGGAGAGAATCCTAAGGATGCTCCACGCCCAAAACACGGGGGGGGGGGGGGGCGCTCCATCTCACGACGCTGACATCGCGACCTGAGCAGATATCAACAGTCAGATGCTCAAAGGACCGAGCCACCAGGCACCCTAAGATTTTATTATCTTTAAGTAATCTCCAAACCCAAGGTGGGGTGGAACTTGCAACCACTCCCCCACCCCCCGGAGTCGCATGCTCCCCTGGCTGAGCCAGTCAGGGGCCCCTCCTTATCCCCCATTTTACAGACCCTACAAGCTTAGGTTCAAGTCTGGTTCTTGCCACTTACTGCAACGTACATGACCTTGGGTAAATTACTTCACTACTCTGAGACTGTTTCCTCATCTATAAAATGGTTGGATATTGATAGCAATATATCTCAGAGCTGTCATTTTGCCAACAGATATTTTCTGAATGTCTCCTATATGTCATACACTGTCCCAGGAGCTGAAAAGGTAAAGAATTGAGTTATGACTCAGTGCCTCTTACATATTAAGGCTTCTATAAATTTTTGCAAAAATAGTGATGATCATAATGTATCAAATGTGCCAGCCACTGTTCTAAGTGCCTTACATGTATCAATTCCACAACCTTGTGAAACCAGGATTATTATTGTCCTCATTTGACAACTGAGAAAACCCTTTCAATAACCAACTTGCCCAAACAGCAGAATGAGCTTGCACATTTTCAACCCAGCTTAACCAAATGATGAAACTTGGCATCTAAACATGTGCCCCCTAATATTTTGCACCGAAAAGGACACACCATCACCCATGTAGTATTCAAACATGTTTGTCCTAAATCTAATCAAGGTAAATAAACACAGGGGCTCCTGGGTGGTGCAGTCGTTAAGCGTCTGCCTTCGGCTCAGGGCGTGATCCCAGCGTTCTGGGATCGAGCCCCACATCAGGCTCCTCCGCTGGGAGCCTGCTCTTCCTCTCCCACTCCCCCTGCTTGTGTTCCCTCTCTCGCTGGCTGTCTCTGTCAAATAAATAAATAAAATCTTTAAAAAAAAAAAAGGTAAATAAACACAAATCCAAATTAAAGAGCACTCTTCAAAACAACTGGCTTGGACTCTTCGAAAAAGGTCAGCGTTGTGAAATAAATATATACAAGCTAGGCAATTGCCTAGCTTAAAGACTAAACAGACACAACAATTAAATGCAACGTGTGATCCTTGATTGAATCCCAGTTCCCCTCAAAAACAAACAAACAAGCAAACAAACAAGCAAAAAACCCTGTAAAGGACATTCTTGGGACAACTGGGGGAAATTTGAATATGGATAGTGTAGTCTTGATGGGAATGTCCTGATTTTGATACTGGTACTGTGGTTACGTAAGACAATGTCCTTAGCAAATGCACCCTGTGGTATTTAGGGGCAAGAGAGGCAACTTACTTTCATATGGTTCAGAAAAAAGTACAAATACATATTTGTAGACAAGAGGATAAGGTAAATGTGATAAAGTATAAATAATTGGTGATTCTGAGTGAAACATATACTAACATTCTTCTTACTATCTTTGCTACTTTTCTATAAGTTTGAAATTCTTTCAAAATAAAGGGTTACAAAAGTAATCTTTACACAGGAAAAAAAGTAGAGTTGATTACATCCGGCCTCCTATATTTTGTTCAATTATCTTTTTTACTTTTTCAAAGTATTTAATTTATTTATTTGAGGAAGAGAGAGAGCACAAGCAGGGGAAGGAGCAGAGGGAGAGGGAGAGGCAGACTCCCCATTGAGCAGTGAGCCCCACTTAGGGCTTGATCCCAGAATGCTGAGATCATGACCAGAGCCAAATGCAGACGCTTAACCAACTGAGCCACCCAGGCTCCCCTCAATTATCTTTTTTAAATAAACTAACATTTCTAACATTGACACACACACACACACCCCCCCAAAAAAAAGAAAAGAGCCATGATAACTAAACACAATGCATAATCCCTACTTGGCTATTTGAATTTTTTTAAAAATGAAAAGCAGCAGGGGCACCTAGCTGTCTCAGTTGGAGAACCATATGACTCTTGATCTTGGGGCTGTGAGTTCCAGCCCCACTTTGGGTGCAGAGATTACTAAAAAAAAAAAAATTTAATTTAAAATTTTAAAAAATTAAAAGCAGCAGCTTTAAAGGACATTATTGGGACAACTGTTGAAATTTTTAATACAAACTTTATATTAGATGATAGTATTGTATCAATGTTAAATTTCCTCAGTAAGATAATGGTGATGTAATTATATAACAGAATCTCCTTATTCAAAGAGCTGAATGCGGAAGTATTTAGAGATGTAGTGTCATAATTTCTGGAACTAACTTGCAAGTGGTTTAGGAAAAAAGTTACACATACACATGCCTAAATATAAAGGTGGTGGGGGTGGGGGAATAGAGAGAAAGAGAGAGAGATTGAGGGAAAGGCAAAATGTTACAACAGGTAAGTGAAGGATATATGGAAGTTTGTGGAAACGATCTTGCAATTCTTGAGGTTTGAAATGTTTCCAAATAAAAAGGGCAGAGTGAAGATTCCTACCCATGCCTCTTGTGCTGCAGGTGTGGGAAGATTTCCACTGGTCTGAAACCACAGCTATTGTTTAAGTCACTATATGACGTTATTATCAATACTGTCATTATTATAAACCTAGATCCAGGGCCTGCTACTGGATCTCAAATCCATCCATTTCTTCCTCAGCCACTCTCATCCCAAAATCCCAATCTTTTTCCAGATTGCAGCAGCCCCTGACGCTGTCTTCTATATCACGCCATTCACCCATTCTCCACATTAACAGCCAGAATCACCTCCCCGAAGAGGAACACTGTCACTCTGCTGCTTAAAAGCTTTCAACGGCTTTCCAGTGTGCTTCTCTTGGCTTTCATGACCCTTCTCATCCCTGCTTGCCTTTGGGGATACACACACACACACACACACACACACACACACACGTGCATGCACACACATACACAAACTTATTTTCCAGTCACACTGAACTTCTAGCAGTTTCTGGCACATTTACTGCTGTCTCCCTTAGCACTGGGTCTTAGCACCTGCTCATCTCTCCTCTAAAACACCATCTCAGGGAGCGCCTGGGTGGGTCAGTCAGTTAAGCGCCCACTCTTTATTTCATATCAGGTCACCATCTCAGGGTCCTGGGATTGAGCCCCACGTCGGGCTCCAAGGTCAGCTTGGAGTCTGTTCATCCCTCTCCCTCTGCTCCTCCCCCAGCTTGCATCTCTCCCACTCTCAAATAAATAAATAAAATCTTTTAAAAAATTAAAATAGGTACATGAATAAATCTTAAAAAACAAAAACAAAAACACCATCGCAGGCCAGGCTGATTCCAGCTCCTCTTTCAAAGATCCAGCTCAAACATTACCTCCCCTGGAAATCATTCTCTGACCCACCCCAAAGCTAGGGGTGCTGTTTACTGCACCTCCCACTTAGTATTGTAAATGCATGTTTACCTGTATGACCCAGGCACTAAGGACTCTTAGAGTACATGGGCTGAGGCTTATCTTCAAATGTTTGTGAGTGAGTGTTTAATAGACAATGCAAAGAGAACAGGCTGAGGGAACAATGTGCTCCTTCCCCATTCCTGTTGTCCTGGCTCATCTTATCTGCCGTGTCCACCGATAGCCAACAAAGCCTTTGTTCTAGAAAGCTGCCGCAATCGAGGAGAATCTAAATTGTTTGTCTCTTCCAAACATCCACATTGTGCTCATTTTTATTCCAGAACAAGGAGGCCAAGAGATAAGGAATTGGGAAATAGAACCAGGAAGCTGGAGCTCCCCCAGGAAGACACGGCTGGTCGTACTTCATACGGCCTGCCTTCAGGACTCAGCAAATTTTCCTTATAAGCCCTCCTGCCCCCGGGAGTCAGACAAACTGGCAAGTCAATTACCTTCAGTCCTGTAGCTATAAACCAAGGACCTGGACTTCAGGGTCCAAATTGTGTGAGTTGTGTTTGTATGAGTTGGTTCACTAAGAGTTTTTATTTATTTACTTTTTTAAAGTAGGCTCCAGGGGCACCTAGGTGGCTCAAGTTGGTTGGGCATCTGACTCTTGATTTTGGCTCAGGTCATGACCTCATGGTTGTGGTAGTAGGCTCTGAGTCAGGCTATGCACTCGGTGGGGAGTCTGCTTGAGATTCTCTCCCTCTTCCTCTGCCCCTCCCCACTTCCTCGCGCACGCACTCTCACTCTCTCTCTCTCTAAAATAAATAAACCTTTAAAAAAAAAAAAGGATTTTTTTGGGGGGCGCCTGGGTGGCGCAGTCGTTAAGCATCTGCCTTCGGCTCAGGGCGTGATCTCAGAGTCCTGGGATCGAGCCCCACATCAGGCTCCTCCGCTATGAGCCTGCTTCTCCCTCTCCCTCTCCCTCTGCCCCTCCCCACCCTCCTCTGCACACACTCTCTCTCAAATAAATAAAATCTTAAAAAAAAAGAACTTTAAGTCAATGGATTTCACATACAAATTCAAATTTCTAGCTTCATTTGAACAAAATCTGGCCAAATTAGGCCCACATCCCCACAGGCGACAACAGCTGGAGCTGAGTAATCATTGTTCTTATGGACAAAGCATGAGTGTACAACTCCACAACCTTAAGCAGCTCTTTTCTCTTTCATGACACTCTCCAGACATCCCTATATTAATGGCCTCTCAGACCCTTTTCATTTGTAGAAATCCTAAGGTTCTCCAGGAACAGTAAGTCACACCAGGAAAAATGACAAAACAGGACTGAGAATAGAGGGAATGAATCTCAACTCTACCGCTTACTAGTATGAACCGCTTAGCTTCTGAGCCTCAGTTTCCTGAACTGTAACATGGTTATAATAAAAATACCTACCTTACAGGGTTGTTATGTTAATCACATCGTACTAGACACAGAGTCACTCCTATCCCTATAGGTAGTAGAGACTCAAAGCTCTCCCTAATATTCAGAAATGGGAAAAGAGGGTCAAAAGAGATTAAGCAGTGTATCGGCGGCAACTCAGCAGCTCCCAGGCCAAAGCTAACTCCTCTATTACCCTTGTGAAGAATGAAAGTCATCTGAACCGAAGGGTGGGTGTTGTTTGAAAGCCTGGAAACTTTGGACGATGAGGACCCAGGTTCAGTCCTGAAGGCATCAGTATTTGACCTTGAGTAACCTTGCCCCGGCTTATGCAATGATGGAGCCACTGACGTGATAGCGGTTTCACCGGAGAGGAAAGAGAGAACCCCTTTGATGTGTCCTGGGCCTTAGGCCAGAGCAGTTGCTCAGCCTCTGGGCCATTGCTCTCCTCTGCCCACTCTCCAGTCATGAAGGCCTCCCACTCCCTAACCTCAGGCAACCAGAGCCCTGGAGCAGCTCCTACAGGCTCAGGAAAGCCCATTATGGATTCCTCAGGAAGTTTGCAAACCATTTATTTTTAACACCAGCGTTACCTAACATTAAGTTCCACTAAAAATTAAATTTTAAAACTGCAAAAATTTAAGATAAGCTTACAACTAAAACCGTAATTTAAAAAACAAAAAAATATCTGTAGCTATTTAACTCTGATGTTGTACCATGAAAGTAGCCATAGACAGTCTATAAATGGATGGGTACCACTGTGTGCCAATAAAACTTTATTACAAAAACCGGTAGTGAGGGGAAAAAATAGACTGTGGTCCAGATTCGGACCAGGGGCTGTAGACTGTCCAAGCACTTGGTCCCCAGGGTGAAATGGGACAGGCTGGTTATTTCGGGGCTGGGAGTTAGGAAGCTCCTTGCAAGAAGGATGAAACAATTCTGTGATCGCACTGAAGGGCTGAGGGGGTCCAAACCAAGGGATTTACCAGTGCTTTACCACCTCCGAGGCTTTTCCGGTTTTACAGGGGAAGGCCTCAATCCAGTGCATGAAGGTATCCACCCAAACCAGGTTACCTGGACCCATGCATTCAAGACATGTGTGAAGTCATGTCCCAATCTGCCGATCTTCCCCGGGGTAACGGCTACTTGCTCTCCGCCTCTGGGGATCTGTGAACGGGAGAATGGGTTCTCCTTCTGGCAGACTTCACACGGTTTTAAAATGTTTTTAGTATCCTATCTAAATTTCTCCCCGTAAAGAGTTTGTATGTCATTTGTAGGGTTTTGTCGCGACCGAAATGGAAGGTTTAGTGTAGGGTGTTCCGGACCTTCCATCGTGAGCCGCTGACAGGAGCAGCCTACCATCCTCTGCCAGGAGCCCGCCTGTAGACTGGGGAGTGTGCCCCTGTTCTGTTGCCCGTTGTCTTTCCTCTGAAGAGCAGGGTCCTTCCTGGGTTATGGGGCCATCCCAGACTAGGGGGGCAACCAAGGGGTCGTTGACCTGGCAGCTGATTTTGCTGCAGCCTCGGCCAATCTATTCCCTTCCGATACTTCTTCTGTTCCTTTTTGGTGCCCCTTGCGATGTATAACTGCTATTTCTGGGGGTTGATGTATGGCTTGCGGAAGCCGTGTGATTTCCTGATGATACTTGATAGAACCTGAAGCCGTTAGAAAACATCTCTTTCCGTGCTGGACCATGGGCGTGTAGGCCCAGGAAGGCATATTGGGAGTCAGTACACATGTTGACACTTTTGTCCTTACTGAGCTCTGAAGCTTGCGTGAGGGCCCTCAGCTCAGCCAGTTGGGTGCTTGACCCAGGTGGGAGAGGGCTGCTCTCTACTGTTTCATATGAAGATCCAGCCTTTCGGGTGCCCTGTTCAACAAATGAGCTCCCATCAGAAAATAAAGTCCATTCTGGATTTTCTGTTGGGGTTTCTTTCTAAGTCCTCCCGGCCAGCAGAGGTTGGGGTTATGATTTGTTGACAGTCATGCTCTGGTCCTGTGCCTTCTTCCGGAAGGAAGGTGGCAGAATTTAAAGTTTTTATTTGCATGACTGGGCCTTCCAGGAAGAGGGCCCGGTACCGCAGAAGGCAGCTGTCCGTGAGCGAGTGGCTGCTATCAGTTGATAGGACGCCTTGAATATTATGAGGGGTGTAGACAATAAGATCCTGTCCCAAAATTAGTTTTGTAGCTTCCTACTGGCTGCTGAGCTGGCCCCTGGGCCTGGGTTAGGACACTCAAGTCCATTCCCTTTCTTTCTGTCACATCCGAGTTGTAAGTCTTCCCGGTAGGAAGACTTAAAGCTGGGGCACTGAGCAAGGCCCTCTTGAGATTTTTAAAAGCTTTTTCTGACTCTGGATCCCACGCTAATAGATGGATACCAGCTGTCTGTGTGTCCTTGATCGGCCAATAGTGGGGGTGTCCTATTTCTCCATATCCTGGTATCCATGAGCGACAGTGTCCTGCTATGCCCAAAAAACCTTTCTGGCAAGGGAGAGTTGTGGGGTCCTTAAGCTGTATGGGAACGGTCACTGCTGTTAAGACCCGACCCACTTCAGCCTGAGTGGCCCAGACCTGGGAATTAAGAGAAGTGCCGGGCTCCCAGGCATTAAGAGTGAGAGAAATTTGATCTCCCCAGGTACATCCCAGAAAGCGAGAAGAAAATTTGGCTTACGGGTCACCCAGTGACACCCTAATGTCGACACTGCCGTTGAACAGTTGGCCTGGGGCAAAGAGTTGAACAGAAAAGGTGGCTCCAATATCAGGAAGAAAATTGACTGGTTTTCTTTCTGTTTCCAAAATTACCTGAGGCTCTGGGTTCCCTCTGGTGAGCTATTTCGGAGAAGCCACCATGGAGAGCCCCAGGCCCCAAAAGTTCCAATCAGGGGCACTGGCCCCCGAGCCCTCGCAGATTGAGGTCCCCGAGGACATTCAGATTTCCAGTGTCCACCGCCACAAGTGGGACAAGGGTTACAGGGCCTTGGTTTTTGCCAACAGGGGCATTCACACTTCTAATGTCCTGGTGGCCACAGAGATGGCATTTGGTGCCAGAGCCTGGGGAGGCCGCGCTGGCAATGGCATACAAGGCCACAACCAAAGCCTCAGACTTCCTCTTGAGCTTCTCTTCCTCACTCTCCTCTTGGTTCTGACTGTAAAAGACCCACGGGCAGCCCATTAAAGCTCTCCTAGGGTCCCCTCAGGGCCAACAGCCAACTTTTGCAGTTTTTTTCTCCCAAGTAAGAATGATCTCAGCCTCGGGACAACCGGGTGGGGGAGACAGCTGTGTATTTAATGAGAGCCTCTCTCAATCTAAGAAAATTGTTGGGTTTTCTTCCTGAGTTTGGGTGGACAGTTTATTTACCAACAGACCCAGATACCCTTTACCAGAGACTCTGAAAGCGACCTTAACAATTGCCCATGAAAACTTTGAGACAGACAGACAAGATTAAATCCCACCATTTTTTTTTTCCAAAAGACCCAAATATCCTTTATCAATGCGTTAGCACTTTATCCTATTTGGAAAAGATCTAGATGTCATCCCATTTATCACCCAAACAAAACTTTCTTAACAATTATCCATGAAAACTTTTGAGACAGACAAGATTAACCGCCATTTTAACGAGAGCTTTTTTTGACCTTCAGCCAACTGAGATAGAATCATTCCTGGTTCTAAACCTCATCAGCTCGGACAGATGAGTAGATGCCATGATTTTTTTTTTCCACCAAAGTGGAAATATGCAGTCCATGCCAGGCCAGAGAAGACAGGGAGTTTCCCCGAAACAAAGGGAGTTTTGGCAGCTGCTTGGGAATATTCCTTGAAGTCTCCGTCCTGAGGCTGACTAACCAGGGCAGGCTCCAATGACAGCCATTAACCCGGGAAACAAATGAGGGAGAAACCCCCATATACCACTCAATCCCTCTGTGATACGGGCTTGGAAGTGCTGGTGATACAAATTTCCAAAGGGATCGTTAGGATCCTACTTGGGATCTTGAGAGGATCCCCAGTTGGGGTCTTGAGGAGATACAGCTGGGGCTCCAGTTGGAAACGGAAGCCACCCATGGGCTCACCCATCCCTTGATCCCGTATCTTTCAGCGGTGGCCAGAACCCCACATTTTTCTGCTTCAGAGAGGGTCTGATTTAACAGAAGCATTATATCCAGGTTTGGAAAACTCTGAGGTCCCCCTTCATCTCAGGTCTTGTAGTGGTCCCTCACTGCGGTCCCCTTGGAATACCACCGGCTCTTGCAGAGGGTAAAGCCCTTGAGCACCAGCAGGGGTTCGAAGATAGGGCGGACCAGGTTCGGGGACCTGATCTTACCTAGGAAGGTTGGAGCCAGGGGTGGAGATTCCCCTGCGGACCCCATTTGCCTATCAACTTTTATGTGGATGTGGTGTTCCTTTGTTTCTCCCGGAACGGGGGTGGGGGGAGGGTCCGGATCAAAGCAGCCAGGAGGCTGGGATCAATCCAAAAGAAAATGAGTCATATTTTTTCCAGTTAAAACCGGGAAGGTGAAGTCCCTCAGGTGGCCATGTCTCATCCTCCAACTTATATTGTGGTCATGCCCCAGAACAAAAGAAAATGAGTTGCCTTCGTCCAGGAAGGCATCCGAGTAAAGGATATTGAGTGATTTACGGGGCTGATACTTTTCCTATAGCCTATAATGCCAGGAAGGGACTCTAAAGGAGTAAGGGTCTTGATCAGGGAATTACCCACCTACAAGAAGAAACGAAAAGGTGTCCTTTACCTCAATTTCTTATAGTTGATCAGGGAGACTTGGGAAGAGGGGAAAAGGTGTCCCTCACCTCAGTTCCTCCTCCTCTTTTCCGGATGTGTGGCCCTAGCGACCCATGAGACTGACAGCCAGAGCCCCTGTCCTCTCTGCGAGGTGCTGGGAGGAGTCGCGCTTACCCAGGCTTGGCCCTACCTCCCGAGAGCGACCCTGCGTTCCCCACCCTTAAGACTCCCTCTGAGGCTACACTAGACTCCTTTTAGTGGAGTCGTGGATACACTAGACTTAGTAGAGTTGTTCTGTCTGGCACAGCCACATGGGGGGACAAAATGGGGCACCCAGGGAGGGGAAATCCACCTGGGATAAGCCCTGATGGAACCAAAAAGTTGGCACTTTTTGTGCTTAGATCACTTAGATCTTAGTTCTTTTGCCCTGCTTGGCCATTCCTTCACACAGGTGGTGCATCCAGTAATGCCCAGGATAGGAGGGGTCAGAAAAACGAGACTGTTCCTCACCAGAACAGGAAACTGTGAGTGAGGTCCCTCAGAGGCCACCCGGACCACTCGAAAGAGAATGTCCAGGGGACCATCCTGGGCTTTCCTACTCGTTCTCCTGGGGGAGGAATCAGCTGAGAAAATAGTTGTAGAGGGTTTCCTCTTTGGATACCCGGATGGGCAAGTAAGGAGCCAGGTCCCTCCAAGAGCCTTCGGGTATCCAAGGGTAGTCTTGGTCAAGCCCCCCTATTGCTGCTCAGTTTCCCATAGGTCTCTCACATCCGGTGATCTGCACCGAAAGGAGTTCTGAGTCTTTACCAAACAGACATTCTCAACTTCTGTTGGGGGATCAAGTTGGAAAGGAGCCCAGAGAAACTGTCGGCCGAGACTTGAGGATGGCAGCCGCACTCATGGCTCCTGCATGGCTGACGGGTACCCTGCACGTGGCCGCAGTTACTTCCTCGAAGGGAGATAGAACAGCACATGTGTGTGCCTACCACAGGGGTGCACTGTCTGTAGAGAATTTTTAAAAAATAATAACGACTGCTAAAGTCTGTCAACTTTATTTTATCATTTTGTGCCAGAAACTCGAAACAATATCAATGCCGGTTGCTGGAGCAGACAGTTCCCACTCCCCACCGTCTTGGTATGTGAGTTGGGTAAGTGCTCATAGATAGATAGTGTTCTTGCTGCTGTTATTATGATAGTTCTAGGGTTTGTCAGGATTAGTGGTTTGTAAAGGCCAGAAATGCAACTCAAACTAGCTGAAGCAAAAGAGGGAAGATTCTGGCTCACCCAGGAGCATGCCTGGAACAAGGTGCTCAGATATTAGGACTCTGCCTATTTCTTTCCCTCCCCTGCTTTCCCTGGGCTGACTTTATACACAGGCATGTTTTCCCTCCGAGGAGGCAGATGGCCCGCAAAGCACCATTCTGTAAGTTTAACAAATACAGAGCTCAGAGAGGGGCTCTTCTTTAAGGAAAACTCCCAGGGCAAATCCACAGTGGCCAGCTCTGGTCAGGCTCACATCCCTGAAGCAGTCACAGGGATTCTCACCGGCTGTCCCCAAATCAGAGGGACAGGAAGGGAACGAGATGATTCCTGAAAGGAAAAGTGAAATGCTGCAGCTACAGAGTAGGAATGGACGCTGGCAGCAAATACCCAGGATATTCCTCGGTGGTCCCAGAGCTAAGCCCAGAAGACACCCTTCATCCCACATTGCTTGCACTGTTTGGAACACCGAGACTCAGAGAGGATCTGGGAGTAACCTGAGTTCATGGTCTCCAGAGTCCAGGGATCCTGTACCCCATGCCAAGAACTCTCTTGGACCCTCCAGGCCATCACTGATGCCTGGCGATACAGCTGCCTGTCCCCCCAAAGCTCAGGCATGTGGGCTCTGTGCCCCAAGAGATAAAGACTAGCCACACCTAGCTGCCCCCGCCCCACTGTGCTACCCCGATAGCAGCCGAGCCCCCTGGCCAGCGCCCACCTGCTCCCAAGCTGCTGTCTGCCCTTGTTGGCAGGGGTGTGGGGCCTGGTGTAGAAAGGAAAAGTTCTATCCATGTGCCTCTGAATCCTCATTCCCTCTTTTGGGGACTCTGTAGCTGTGTTGATTCTAGGAAGCAGAGCGCAGGACCATTTGGCTGTTTTTAGGTCCAGTTTTAAAAAGCAACTAAAGCCTTTTCGTTTATTTATGTTCTCTGAATATAATAAAGAATCACAAATAGGCCACTGGGCCGATCCAGTCCAAGCACAGCAGCTATGAACAGCTGGGTTTTCTGCTCAGCCCTCTTCCCTATGTTGACCTTGAAGAGAGGAGCCTTTCAAGTTCTGATGATGTTGCAACTATAAAACTCCCCAAAGCCCCCCTCCCCCCACAGCCTCAGAGATAAAACCCCAAATACCCTAATCTAACATTCGAGACCCTCCCACATTCCTTATAATAACCAACATAATCAGTAACCATTAACGGAGCCTTACTATGGGCCAGGTATCAAGCAAAGCACTCTACACACATCAGCTCAGATGACCCTCATAACAACCCTATGAAGGAGGTACTATCTTAATTCTCATTTCACAGAGGAGAAACCTGGAGAAGCCACTTTTAGGCAATACGCTTGTGCGACGGAAACGTGAGCAAGGCACAGGGCCCAGAGTGGCCACCGGGCAGAATGCAAGCAGACTCATTAAGCGACTCACCTCGAAACTGTCATAGACCTTAATAACCACTGGGCTACTTACAACCAGGCACAGTTACCAAAAATGGGACAATTCCGGGACGCCTGCGTAGCGTCGTTAGGTGTCTGCCTTCGGCTCAGGGCGTGACCCTGGTGTTCCGGGATCGAGTCCCACATTGGGCTCCGCGGCTGGGAGTCTGCTTCTTCCTCTCCCACTCCCCCTGCTTGTGTTCCCTCTCTCGCTGGCTATCTCTGTCAAATAAATAAATTAAAAATCTTTTTTAAAAAATGGGACAATTCCATACTTTCCCATACATCCTCACCCCACCCTATAACTGTGGCCACTCACCATCCCCTCGTGGCGGACCGTGCCTCTCCTTTGCTGTCCTGCCCGCTGCCTCCTTGCAGTGTATTCAATAAACTTCTCTCCTTTGCTCTGCCTTGAGCGAATTCTTCCGCCTCCTGCACCGCTGGCCCCCACCCAATCGGGAGTCCCCATATTTGGTGACTCATTCGGAGGAGTCCCTGCTGGCCTAGGACTCTCCCCAGATTCTCTAGGAATTTCTCAGGACTTTCCCTTGATGGCTGGACTCTAGGATTCCTTGGAGAACTGATGACCTTCGACTGACGACCTCTCCAGTTGCTTGGAGAACTGGTTACTCCTCGGTGAGGATCCAAAGTCTCAAGGGGAACCCCTCGGATGGCCCTTGCCTGAAAGGGTGAGGGACGTGCCCTCTTGCCCTTCAGAGGGATCCTTCCCTCCCTCTCCTTTTGCTCTCTCTGGCCCTTCCGTGGCCTAATTCTAGTATTCCTCAGTCGACTGAAATTCTCTGGCTAGGGTGGCTCCCCGGTGTGATCTGAAGGTCTGAAGGCCTGTAAGAGCAAAGGACCCCTTTCCTCTCCTCTCCCAGTCCGTGCGGAGCTCATCCAGGGCAAATCTGCACACGTTACAGACTCAGTTGGGACCCTTTCCTGACGCTGATTCTCAGCCGCCCTGCTTCTCTTAGGCACCCCCCGCTTTCCCTTTATTCCCTCAGATCCAGCCGCCATCTTGATCTATAGGCAAAACACGTTCCTCTCCATCTGAGTGGCGAGTCCCCCACCTCCTTTTTCTGAGCTGGTTTGGCCACCAGGTGTCTAGCTTTCCCTGTTGCCCCAACAAGGATTGCTATGGCCATTTGCCATGACCCTCCCCTCAGTGGGACACCCTGGTAGAGTCAGTTGCCCTATATTAACATCTGGTTCTTCTTCAGGTCAGTGGCAGTGTGGGGCCAGGAGCAAATGGTCAAGAAAGAATTCTTCAGATGTTTTTGTTGCAAAAAAGGTGCTTTTGTTATTGTACAGGGACAGGACCCGTGGGCAGAAAGACCCTCACTGGGATTGTGAGGAGTGACCGATTATAGAAACTTGTTAGTTAGTGGGGGTTAGAGAATAACTAAGTCTCTAAGGAATGTATGCATGTTAAAAGCAAGGTCTCCAGGACCTTGGAGGGCTAGCCACTGTTAAGATAAGGTTGCTTTTATTGTTTAGTAAAACATTAGTCATGAGACCCTTCAAATGTGTATCCGTGGGCCACATGTTTGAAAAGTGATTGCTAACATATATCTTATGGGGTGTGGGTTACAGTTACGGGAGGGCAGTAACACTGACAATAGCAAAGCTCTAGTGGTAAAACATTAAAGGAAGTTCTTGAGGGAGCTGTAGGAGTGTTACAATCTGTTTGCCTCAGGGATCCAGCCCGGAGTCACAGCAAAGTTCTTTTTCTTCCATCGCGTGGGACGCCCTGCCTAAAATCAAAACCACTAGTCCAAGCTCCATTCCACTTGGTGGGACGCCCCTTTGGTAATCTGTAGCCAGTCTTTACAAATCCCCTCTACTCCTTCAGATTCATCCTGGGGCTGTATTTTTTAAAACTGGAACAAATTTGACCCCAAAGGCCTGAGGACCCCCAAGTCTCATCTTTTTATGTCATGTTTCCTGGCCTCAGTACAAACTCCCAGATCAAGAGGTATGGCCTCTCTACGGAACCCTTTCTTCTAATACCATTTTCCCGCTTGACCTCTTTTACCAGAACTCCTTCAAAAGGTCAGAGGTCTCGTGTGCAAGCCTTCATGGCATTGTTCCCCAAATCCTGACCTCATACAAAAACTGTAGAATGTGTCTTGCTGGATTTCATGGCTCATCTGGCCCTGAGGATGTTCCCGATGATCCCTCTTATTCCATCCCATGGTCTTTCCCTGCCCCCTGAAGGCCCAGCAGCTTCCCTGGACTTAAACCGCCCACTTTAGACTTTCCCACAGGTACCCCAGGTAGAAACTGACAATGGGGATGGGGTGCCTGGGTGGCACAGCGGTTAAGCGTCTGCCTTCGGCTCAGGGCGTGATCCCGGCGTTATGGGATCAAGCCCCACATCAGGCTCCTCCGCTATGAGCCTGCTTCTTCCTCTCCCACTCCCCCTGCTTGTGTTCCCTCTCTCGCTGGCTGTCTCTATCTCTGTCGAATAAATAAATAAAATCTTAAAAAAAAAAAAGAAACTGACAATGGGGAACAAACTGATTGACTTTTAGTGGACACAGATGCAACATATTCAGTAATAAGGCTAATTTAAGTTTGTTGGTGTAACTAAAATAGAAATGTCTTTAGAGTTATCAGCATTAAATATTAAACTTTTATTCTACCAAGGTTTACTAAAGTCAGATAAACTCACGTTATCTCTGTTGCAATTTGTCAGTAACAAGATAGCTAAAAATGATGGTTCATTTTATAAATAAACAAACTTTTTTTAAAAAGATGCAGGGTAGGGGTGTGGGGGGATGTGCCTGGCTGGCTCAGTTGGAAGAGCATGTGACTCTTGATCTCAGGGTTGTGAGTTTGAGCCCCACTTTGGATGTCAAGATTACTAAAAAAAACTAAAAAATGATGGTTAATTTTGTCTGTCTCATAAAGTTCTCATGGGTAATTGTTAGGTTAGCTTTCAAAATCCTTGGTAACCTGAAACTTGGAAGTTTTGCTAAGTTAAATTATAAACTGGGTTGAATTCATTGGATATCTAAGTCTCTTCCAAATAAGATAAAATACGGAAACATTAATTACTAAACATAAGGTTTACCTGCTTTTGGCTTCTTATTGCAGAGAAACTAAAGATACTTGGGTCTGTTCGAAAACATGCTTTGTGCCTTCCTGAGACATTTTACTAAGAAAATGCATGCTCCTAAAAATGACGAAGTGGATTTATAAATCTGCCGATCTAAAGAATCCTGCTGTAATGGACAGTTCACGACTGGTTACTACTTCCTTTTCATTGGAGACCAAGGTTTCTAAGAGTTAAAATTCTGCTGAATATAAGTAAGACTGATGGAAATGATAAGGAAAGCAACTCTTTATGTAAGAAAGGTATAAGTGAGCATACATTTTGTTGAGGGAAAAAGAAAATAACTTTGCCCTAAATTGAGACCAGTTTGTTAGACCTAAAAGGCTTAGGACAAAATCTGAATGCAAAAGAAAGTTGCAGCAGCTTTGTGAAAGAAAAGCTTTAGAAAAGAATTTTATGTGTGGTTAGGACAGATTAAGATTGAAATGAGTGGATTTTAAAAGTATGCTGATATAGGGGCGCCTGGGTAGCGCAGTCATTAAGTGTCTGCCTTCGGCTCAGGGCGTGATCCCGGCGTTCTGGGATTGAGTCCCTCCGCTGGGAGCCTGCTTCTTCCTCTCCCACTCCCCCTGCCTCTCTCTCTGTGTTCCCTCTCTCGCTAGCTGTCTCTCTGTCAAGTAAATAAATAAAATCTTAAAAAAAAAAAAAGTATGCTGATGAAAGACTGAAATTCTGCTTTACCCTTTGTTAAAAAGACAAAGTTTTCTTAGATTATGGGTCTGCTCTTGATAAGAAAGTGTAAAAAAGGTTGTTCTTTTTTTTCTTTTCTTTATCCAGAAAAGGAAAGTTTCTATGTTTTGTCTTTATCAGGTCTTTGATTACTTAAAGTTAAAACTTCTCCAAATTTATAATGATCTATAATCCTATTTAGACATGTGCCTTAAAACTTTCCAAGGTTTCTGACAAACGTCCCTGAGATTTGAATTGTAAATGAAGTCTTTTTGACTAGGCTTGTTCATTTGGTATGTTAAGTTACCTGGGAAGCACCGTCAAATAATACAAGGGCCTTAGGTTGTACTGAATGGGTAAATGCTGTAACTGTTTTAGAAATTTCATAAAATCCCCAAGGTTTTAATATGCTCTGGTATTGGGTCATCAGTTGTCATTCTAATCGTTATAATGCCAGGTGTCACAGAAATAACCAGATTTCCTTGTCAGCAGCATTATAATGAACTCTCATATCACATCTTTCACCATGTCCATTTCTGAGTTTTTTGGTCATTTATAGTTATTGTTCTGATGCTCTTGCAAAATGAGTTTTGTCTTCAAGGAGATTCATGACAAGGACTTTTTTTTTTTTTAAGACAAATATAGATATTTGATATCTTTAAGATCATAAAACTGAACTGGGTAAGAATTTCCAGAACTAATGGGAAAGCTTCATTCAAACAGGACAAAAATTAATAATGTAGGACTGAATGAATTAAAGAAGATGATTATAGTTTTTATGACTCCTGTTTGAACCATCGCTGGTTCCCTCATGTTTGCTCTTCCAGATTAAGGAAACTGTCTCTTAAGATATCCATGATATACAGAAATATGATAAAATATCCCTTTGTGAACAAATTGAAACATTTAACTTTTCTCCCTATTCGAACCCTCTAAAATTCAGAAACTCTCAATGAGTATTCTTTCCTCCATGGCAATTATAATTATTTGCATAAGTTCAACAAGGATCTGTTCTCCTTGTAGCAAGACACCATTGGAAACACTGGTTATTTTACCAAGGCTTTGACTGAAATGTCATTATTTGAGACAGACAAGCATAGACTCAGATATGACCAGACAGCTCTAAGGAGCTAAGGTTGATTTTATGGAGCTAGTGAAGCCCTTGGAAATGCTGGCCGGATACCTTTTTATAGAGTTCCGAGTAGTTGTACCAGATGAGTAAAGAACATCCCTTCCTCGCAGGTGCAGGAACCTCAGGACATTTTGGGGACCCAGAGAAGAGGAATTTGCCCAAATCTAAAGGTATTGCAGGCAGGTCTGATGGCAGATTATGTGGCCTGGCTTCTGGCCTCAAGAAGCTATTAAAAGTTCAATCTAGAATTCCTTACAAAAAGTTCCAGCAAAGCAGATATGTTTTAAGATTGTATGTATTTATTTGAGAGAAGAGAGAGAGAGCACGAACAGGGGAAGGGGACAGAGGGCAGAGGGCAGAGGGAGAAGCAGACTCCCCATCAAGCAGGAAGGCTGTTATATGGGGCTTAATACCAGGACCCTGAGATCATGACCTGAGCCAAAGGCAGATGCTTAACCGACTGAGCCTCCCAGGCACCCCCAGCAAAGCAGAGTTTAAAGGATCTATATGGTCAATTCTTGCTGAACTTATGTAAATAATTAGGCCGTGTCTGTTAAATCTTACAAACCAGACTTGTTTTACAAACGAATTAGTCTTGATTTGACTATCTCTGGAAATAAGGGTGAATTTAGAGAAAAAGTATGTTCCAATAACACAACTTTACGGATGTCCAATTCTAGTTCTGATTGTCTTTGAATGTTTGTCGTTTGCCTAAGCTAGACAACTTGCGGGAAACTTCAGAGAAATTGCCATGATAGCTCACGTATAGACAATCTTCGTGCTCGTTACTCTGTGGAGATAATAACAGGACTCCATGGGCATATGATTATTTGAACAGCAGGAAAACCGGATGGAGTCCCCCAACAACTGTATAACTCAACTATCACCTTGACCAATTCTGTGTGGCTGGGATGACAAAGTCGCTCCTTAAAAGCGGGAGTGTACCCCACTCCATGCGGTTAACTGTGGACTTGTCGAGATAATGGATGGCCCCGCTTTCCTTAGGACTGGATAGAGGACACACCTGGGGACGCCCTTATCCCCCAGACAAGACTTCTCCCACGTGCCAGCAATTCTTCCTAATTAGGACATTGTGAAGGCTAGACACCAAACAAAGAGGGTTTCGTGACGGTTTTATCCCTTGGCTGTGTTTCTCTTAGGAGCTGCCTCTGTTGATACAAAATTGCACGTAGAGGCTTTAGCCAAGCATCATACAGCGGCCACCTGCAATCAAGCCCAACACGCAGTCACCCACAAATTCAAAAGGTGGCCCTCCAAAACCAAATGGCCCTTGATATCCTGACTGCAGCTCAAGGAGGAACCTCTGCTTTATTAAAACAGAATGTTATGCATATACTCCAGATTACCACAAAATGTGACAGGGTTCGGGGCGCCTGGGTGGCTCAGTCATCAAGCGGCTGCCTTCGGCTCAGGTCATGATCCTGGGGTCCTGGGATCAAGCCCTGCATCGGGCTCCCTGCTCACATGTCCATCCTGCTTCTCCCTCTCCTGCTCCCCCTGATTGTGTTCCCTCTCTCGCTCCCTCTCTCTCTGTCAAATAAATAAATAAAATCTTCAAAAAAAAAAAATGTGACAGGGTTCTTCCTCACATCGGTGCTTTAAAGTCTCCCTCCCTCTCCTTTTTTTTTTTTTTTAAAGATTTTATTTATTTATTTGAAGAGATAGAGACAGCCAGTGAGAGAGGGAACACAAGCAGGGGGAGTGGGAGAGGAAGAAGCAGGCTCATAGCAGAGGAGCCTGATGTGGGGCTCGATCCTGTAACGCCGGGATTACGCCCTGAGCCGAAGGCAGACGCTTAACCGTTGTGCCACCCAGGCGCCCCTCTCCTTTAATGACTGGTTGAACTCCTGGACTGGGGAAGGATTTTGGTCAACTATCAGAGGTCTTTTATTCAGGCTTCCCTTTCTCAGAATAATAATAACCTTATTGCCCCTGATGTGTCTCTGCTGGGGCTGAGATTCCTTCATTGCCAGATCCTCAAGCCCACAGAAGATCCTTTCTACTCAGGGAAATTCATATGTGCAGTCTAGCTTGCATCTGGCTGCCTCTGCCTTTCATAATTCCTACATATACATGCCCCACTGACCAACGTTGACCCATAGGCAGAGACATCTCTATGCCCCTCATTCAGCAGGAAGAAGCTACTGAAGACAAGACCTCCGCCCAAATGCCAAAGATTTGTCATAGTCCATCTGCCAGGGGTGAATGTCAGGGCTGCTTTTAGGCAACAGGCTTGCGCGATGGAAACGTGGGTAAGGCACAGGGCTCCACAGCGACCACACCACTGGGCTGAATGCAAGCGGGCTCATCAGGCAACTCACCTCGAAATAGCCATAGGCCTTAACTAACCACTGGGCTACTTTCAACCCAGCACAGCTACCGGAAAAGGGGGAAATTCCATACGTTCCTATACGTCCTCACCACCACCTCACCACCACCTCATGGCGGACAGTCTCTCCCCTGCTGTCCAGCCCGCTGCCTCCTTGCAGTGTATTCAGTAAACTGCTACCTCCTTTGCTCTGCCTTGAGTGAATTCCTTCACCTCCCGCGCCACTGGCCCCCATGCAGTCAGGACGCCCCACAGAAACTGGGGGTCAGGAGACGTGACTTACCCAAGGCTGCTCAGCTAGTCGGTAACACATCACCCACCTCTGCCCGCACAAAGGCTTTCCTCCTCTCTAGCCTGTCCAGGGAGCTCCTGGGCCCGTCTGCAGGGCTCCTACCTCCCTCCTTGGCCCGCCCTGCCCCTGCCACGCCTGCCCTTCTCACAAGCCAAATGAAGAGGAACTTCTCCACAGTCTTAGTGAGTAAAAGCAGGAGGCTGGTGTTCTGCTGCTTGAAAATGGGCTCAGAGGTCATCCCCAAAGCATTTCCCAGAATATCTGAGCAACAACAGCATGGCTGGAATTAGCTAGCATGTAGACTTTGGAGAGAGTCAGGCCTGGGTTCAGTTCTCAGTTCTGTCACTTTTTAGCTGAGTCCTTGGACACCTCTCTGAGCCTCTATTTTCCAATCTGTAAAATGGGGATGATGATAGCACCTACTTCTGAGGATTGTTTGGGGATTTAACGAGTAAAGAGCACAGCACGTAACATGCTTAGTACAGTGCCTCGCACACAAGTCAGTAACCAAAAAAAATCAGAGTTTTTGTTATTATCATCTTTTTGAAACAAAAAGTGCTCTGCCTTCAGAGGTGACAACTTGGAGACAGATCACATTCCCTCAGCTAAAGATCTTTTAAGTTAAAAACTCAGTCTGGAAGCGCCTGGGTGGCTCAGTCGGTTAAGCATCCAACTCTTGATTTTGGCTCAGGTCATAATCCCAGGGCCGTGAGATTGAGCTCTGTGCTGGGCATGGAGCCTGCTTGGGATTCTCTCTCACCCTTTCCCTCTGTCCCTCCCATTCCATCCCTCTCTCTCTCCCTAAAAAAAAAGAAAAAACCTCCGTCTCTCAGGGCACCTGGCTGGCTTAGTCAGTGGAGTATGGGGCTCTTTGATCTTGGAGTTCTGGGTTTGAGCCCAATTTTGGGTGTAGAGATTACTTAAAAAAATAAAATCTTTTTAAAAAATTCAGTCTTTCTTCTAAGATATACACCAAATACACAGGTGACAAACAAAAAGTAGACAAATTGGGCTTCACCAAAATTACAACTTTTGGAGGGAAGAGTCCAAGACGGCGGAGAAGTAGGAGACCTTAGTTTCTTCTAGTCCCAGGATTTCAGCTAGATGGCTATCAAATCATTCTGAATACCTGGGAACTCAACAGAGATCTAAGAAAAGAATAGCAACAACTCTACGAATAGAAAAGCGATCACTTTCTGCAAGGTAGGAGGTGCCGAGAAGTGAATCCGAGGCGATATATGGGAGGATAGACCGCGGGCGGAGGGAACCTCCATCAGCCAACACTGGCAAGGGATAGAGCAGCGGAGCACAAAATCGGAACTTTTGGAAGTCTGCTCGGGGGAGGGACATCACTCAGGCTGCTAATCAGGGCGGAACCCTAGCTGGGAGAGCGTGGTCTCAGGATCTCGGGGGCACAAGAAGACCGGGGGTGTCTGAGTGCAGCAGAGTTCCCGGGTATCGGAGCGGGGAAGGCAGCTGCAAAGAGTGAACCCACGAGTGGACAGACCATGCCATAAACCATGACCTGCGGCACAGTCAGAACCCGTGAGACCCCCTTCTTCCCCCAGGAGGAGCAGCATGGGAGCGCACCTGGAGACCCGAAACGGGGTCATGTGGATGAGACAGAAGCGCTGAGTCACAGGCTGGGTGAGCACAGAGTGCAGACACCGGGAGACTGGAGTGATTGCTTTTCCCTGAGGGCGCACTGAGGAGTGGGGCCCCCAGCTTTCCGCTTGGGTGTGTGGGGGGGATTGGGAGGCCCCCATTGTCATTCTCATCCTCTAAAGCTGTGCACAAATCCTTCAGGGAACATGGGCCACAGAGAGCAAACCAGAGATTACTTAGCCTGCCTCCCTGGCAAGGGCGGTGCAATTCTGCCAAAGACAAAGACACTTGAGAATCAACCGAACAGGCCCTACCCCAGGAGATGAGCAAGAACGTCCCTCCGAGACCATGCTCACCAGTCAGAGAACTGCAAAACTCCAGTGCTACGGGAGTATAGCATATGGAACTCATGGGTTTTTCCCCCGTAATTCTTTAGTCTTTTGATTTTAATTTTTTTCTCTTTCCTTTTTCAACCAATTTCTTATTTTATCAATTTTTTAAATCTTTTTTAATTTTCATTTTTACAGTTATATTCTATCCCTTCATTGTATTTAATTTCATTTTTGTGCATATATATATATTTTTTTCTTTCTTTCTTTACGAATTTGGGATGCAGTTTATTCTAACAGACAAAAATACACCCAGAATCTTGTGTATTGGCTCTGTTCTCTTCATCTGTCTGATCGTATTCCCTTTCTTCTTCTTCTTCTCCTCCTCCTCCTTCTTCTTCGTTAAAGTTTTTTTAAATTTTCATCTTTACAGTTACATTCTATCCTTTCAATGTATTTAATTTTGTTTTTGTGTATATATATATTTTTTCTTTCTTAACAATTTTGAGATGTAGTTTCTTCTAACAAACTGACCAAAATACACTCAAAGATATAGTGTATCGCTCTGTTCTGTTCAACTGTCTGTTTATATGCCTCCTTTTTTCCTTCTTTTTTCGCTTTTATTTTTTGGTCTCTTTCATTTTTACAGTTACATTCTATCCTTTCAATGTATTTAATTTTATTTTTGTACATATATAAGTTTTTCTTTCTTTACAACTTTGGGATCTAGTTTTCTAACAAACAGGCCAAAATACACACAGGATCCAGGGTATTGCTCTATTCTGTTCACCTGTCTGATTATACTCTCTCTCTCTTCTTTTTGTTTTTTAATTTTTAATTTTAATTTTAATTAATTAATCAACTTATTGGTTTTGGGTGTCTTCTGATTTGTTTAGTGTCTTTTTCTCTGGGGTCATTTTTGTCATTTTAGTATTTTGTTCCCTCATTCATCTGTTCTTCTCTGGACAGAATGACAAGATGGAAAAGTCCCTGACTGCCAGGGACCTAATCAGTATGGACATAAATAAGATGTCAGAACTAGAGTTCAGAATAACAATTACAAAGATAACTAGCTGGGCTTGAAAAAAATCATAGAAGACACTAGAGAATCCCCTTCTGAAGAAATAAAAGATCTAAAATCTAATCAAGTCAAAACCAAAAAGGCTACTAATGAAATGCAATAAAAAATGGAGGCTCTAACTGCTAGGATAAATGAAGCACAGGAGAGAATTAGTGGTATAGAAGACCAAACAACAGAGAATAAAGAACCTGAGAAAAAGAGAGATAATTACTGGATCACGAGGGGAGAATTCGAGAGATAAGTAATACTCTAAAGCGAAACAATATTAGAATAATTGGGATCCCAGAAGAAGAGGAAAGGAGGGGGAGGCAGAAGGTGTATTGGAGCAAATTATAGTGGAGAACTTCCCTAATCTGGGGAAGGAAACAGGCATCCAAGTCCAGGAGGTACAGAGAACCCCTCTCAAAATCAATAAAAATGGTCAACACCCTGACATATAAGAGAGAAACTTGCAAATCTCAGAGACAAAGAGAAAATCCGAAAGCAACTCAGCACAAGAGATCTGTAACCTACAAGGGTAGAAACATTAGCCTGGGGGCTCCTGGGTGGCTCAGTCGTTAAGCGTCTGCCTTCGGCTCAGGGTGTGATCCCAGGGTCCTGGGATCGAGCCCCGCATCGGGCTCCCTGCTCTGCTGGGAGCCTGCTTCTTCCTCTCCCACCCCCCTGCTTGTGTTCCCTCTCTCACTGGCTCTGGCTCTGTCAAATAAATAAATAAAATCTTTAAAAAAAAAAAAAGAAAAGAAAAGAAAGAAACTAGCCTGGCAGCAGACCTACCCACAGAGACCTGGCTGGCCAGAAAGGACTGGCATGATATATTCAGAGTGCTAAATGAGAAAAATATGCAGCCAAGAATACTATATCCAGCTAGGGTGTCATTCAAAATAGAAGGAGAGATAAAAAGCTTCCAGGACAAACAGAAGCTAAAAGAATATGTGATCACCAAACCAGCCCTATAAGAAATATTAAAAGGGATCCTTTAAGCTAAGAGAGAGCCCAAAAGTAACACAGAATATAGGAGTAACTCCTACAGCTCAAGAATAAAAAGACAGGGGCGCCTGGTGGCCCAGTTGGTTAAGTGTCTGCCTTTGGCTCAGGTCATGATTTCAGGGTCCTGGGATTAAGCCCCATGTCGGGCTCCCTGCTCAGTGGGGAGTCTGCTTATCTCTCTCTCTCTGCCTCTGCCCCTCCCCCCACTTGTGCCCCCCCTCAAATAATTAAATAAAATTTTTAAAAAAGAATAAAAAGTAAGTAATACAGTTTAAAAATAGGCAAAGGATATGCATAGAGATTTCTCCAAAGAAGATATGCAAGTTGGCAATAAGCACATAAAAATGTCATTAGCCGTTAGGGAAATGCAAATCGAAACCACAATGAAGTGTCAATTCCAGGAGAGATGGAATGGCCTGAATCAAAATGGCAGCCAACAACTGTTGGTGAGGATGGGGGGAAAACTGCAACCCTCCTGCTTTTCTGGTAGAGATGTAAATGGCAGAGCCACTGTGGAACAGTTTGGCAGTGCCTCTAAATGTTAAAGAGAGTTATCATCTGACCCAGCAGTTCCACTCCCAGGTGTCTACCCAAGGGAAATGAGAACATACGCCCACACGAAGACTTGTACATAAACATCCATGGCAGCATTATTCACAATAGCCAAAGAGTGGAATGGATAACCACCCAGGAACTGATAGTAACAGGTAAGTAAAATGTGGTATATGTGTATGATGGAATAATGAGCCATGAAGAGGAATGACACGTGCTGCAACATGGATGAACCTTGAAGACATCATGCTCAGTGAAAGAAGGCAGACACTCAGCTGCATGTTACATGACTCCATTTTCATGAAATGTCCAGAATAGGCAAATCTACAGAGACAGAAAGCAGATTCGTGGTTGCCAGGGCAGGAGGAGGGCGGGAGAACTGAGGAGTGACAACTGAGGGTTGTGGGATTTGGGGTGGGGGGGGTGGGAATGTTCTGGAAGCAGATACAGATTGTGCAACACTGTGAATGTACTAAAAGTCACTAGTGGTAAATTTTGTTATGTGTAGTGTACCACAATAAAAGAATAAATCTTTTTTTTAAACAGATTTACTTATTTAGTCGAGAGAGAGAGAGAAGCAGCACATACGTATGAGTGGGGAGGGGCAGAGGGAGAGAATCTTCAAGAAGAGCCCCCTCTGATTGCAGGGCCCAATGCGGGGCTCGACCCCACGACCCATGAGATCATGATTGGAGCCGAAACCAAGAGTGGGACGCTCATCTGACGGAGCCACCTGGGCGCCCCCCAACAAAATAAATTGTTTTTTTAATTGAAATATCTCTTCTGAAAGTACACACCTCTCAATGAATTCTGACAAAGTGAACACACTTTGTAACAAGCATCCAGATCCAGAACATTCCCAGTACCCCAGAAACCCTCACTGTCACCCCTATAGTCACTGTCCTCTAAAACGGCTTTAAGAAATAAACCGGTCTCAGGATGCCTGGGTGGCTCAGCAGTTAAATGTCTGCCTTGGGCTGAGGTCATGATCCCAGGGTCCTGGGATTGAGTCCCACATCGGCCTCCCTGCTCAGCGGGGAGCCTGCTTCTCCCTCCGCCCCTTTCCCCTGCTCGTGATCTCCCTCTGGCTTGTGTTCCCTCTCAAATAAATGAATAAAAATCTTGGAAGGAAGGAAGGAAGGAAGGAAGGAAGGAAGGAAGGAAGGAAGGAAGGGAGGAAGGAAGAAACTGGTCTCCCCCCTTAGGGCTCCTATGAAACTCCTCTCTCTTCTTAGAGGCCACACCCCCTGGGGGTTTCTTTCTTTCTTTTTTTTTTTTTAAGATTTTATTTATTTATTTGACAGAGACAGAGAGAGAGGGAACACAAGCAAGGGGAGTGTGACAGGGAGAAGCAGGCTTCCCACCGAGTGGTGAGCCTGATGCGGGGCTCGATCCTAGGACCCTGGGATCATGACCTGAGCTGAAGGCAGATGCTCAACAGCTGAGCCACCCAGGCGCCCCCCCCTGGGGGTTTCTAGTCTGTTTTCTGGGCTCACCCATCCACTGAGGTCTCATTATGAAGGACCGAGATTTTCTCACAGTGCCACTGCCCCCTTCCACTCCCTGCTACCACAGAACACATTTTAGTTCAGTTGCAATTGGTTTCTTTGTCACTTAAATACAATTCTACAACTTCCGTTTCTTGAGGTATCATCTTGAGAGCATGGTGTAACTTTCCCCTTTGAAAGATGAAAGAATACATCTCCCAGCTTCTGTTCTCCAGGCGTCTACTTTCGTATTCTGTCTCGTAACCAAGACTCCCACTTTGATTTGTCAACAGGCTGATGACAGATGTTACCAAACCCTGCCGGATCCAGCCAATGAAACACTGGAACCCTCCCCAAATCCACACTTTCAGACGTTAGCCAAGGCCCAAACTTACAGGCAGACCTTTCTAGAACTGCTAAGTTAACTCTTTTCTGCACACTCCCTTTGCCCTCAGCCAAGGCATCTTTAAAGCAAAATATGACCAGTAGGAGCCCGTGCAGCAGGGTGAGACGAGTGTGCAGCACTGAGCTCAGTTATGCCCTGCAGCGATCTTGGACTCAGCCAGGTACAATGAAAGCCACGAATCATAAAGGTTTCTCTTAGAAAGGGAACTGGCTTCCCCTTTACGTTTCTTTCTTTACCTGAGCAGAGGCAGCAACAATTAAGCCCAACACAACTATGGCCAGTCAGTTGAAACTGATCTGAACACCTCCCAGGGCACAAGCAATGAATACCATGATATTTGGGGGACTCACACAAGAAGTACAATCCCAGGGGCCCCGCGTGGTCCCCCTGGAAACACAGAGTTTACACTGTTAGCACTGCCCCACCCCCAGCAGGCATGTACTTACCTGAATGTCTAGGTGTCAGGGCCCCTAGATGGGAATTCCCATCCTAGGGTTCTCACTGGGGTCCAAATAATTCCCTTGAGTTCTTGGCTTACGAAGGGCCACTGGAGGCCATCAGTTCCAAACTGCTTTTGCGTGTCGGTGAGTTGTGCGGATATCTGGACGTGTTCGCGGAAAGTGCAGTAGCTGGGCCACACCCTGCTGTCTGTCAGGCGGGCTCTTGGACTCGGAATCTGAATTCAAAGCCTAGAAGCTGCTTGGGAAGGCAGCAAGGGGAGTTCTCCTTCAGAAAGAAAGGAAAGCTTCCAGAACAGTTCTGTAAAACCAAGATCAGTAATGCTCTCTCCTCTCCTCGCCTGAGCCTCCCAGTACTGGAGTTTTGTTTTTCTCTGTTGTTAAAAAAATCAGTGTTGGGAGCCTGGGTGGCACAGTTGGTTGAGTGCTAACTCTTGGTTTCCACTTGGGTCACGATCTTGGGGTCCTAGGATTGAGCCCCGCGTCAGACTCTGCACTTGGCATGGAGTCTGCTTGAGATTCTCTCTCCCTCTCCCTCTGCCCGTCCTGCTCACGCTCTCTCTCTCTTAGTAATAAATAAATAAATCTTTTAAAAAATCAGTATGTCCCATTCAGCAATTAAAACTTTAATTCTTTTTCAGTCACCCCCTACTCTCACCCAGACCTTTGTCTGGAAGGGTTCGACACAAGAAGGACAAAGCATTTTCATAGGAAAAAAAAATTTTTATGCAACTTATGCGGAAAGACTCATTAGATTCAGGAAATAGGGCAAAATTCTGCTTGTCAAAAATGTTCAAAATGGGTTTATATAACTCTCTACCCCTTTCACCCTGAGCATGGATCTAGTGAGCCCCCTAGAAAAGATAATGTCTTTCGGGGAGACAGCTGCATTTAGCAGACGGCCCCATTAAGGTGCATGTACCAAGAGAAAGTGAGGAAGGAGGAGTCAGACAATCAGTCCATTAATGGAAATTGCAGCTAAAGGAAAATTCAAATACAACAACCCACAGCCATGAGATGTCCCCCATCTGTCAGGAGTGGGTGGGAGGGGCTGTGCCCCTCATGACATGCCCTCACCCAACCTGCTGCTTTGGCCCAGGAATCACAGTTAGGAATCTAATGAGTCTGCACCAGAAATAGCCAATCAGCAGCTGGGTTTTAACTTTTGCCATCAGAAAGCAAACTTTTCATGGCGGAAATCTGCAACAACCAGAGGGTCCAGCAGCATCTGTGGTGTTTTCAGTGTCTGCTCCACAGAGGGGTGTCCCAAATCTGCCCAGCTCATGGAGTACAGTGATTTCACCTGATTTTAGCTCCACACAGATTGTAACGGGGTTGAAATGGCAGGTGTCAGCTTGGAGGCGGAGCCAGGCGAAGGGGATCTGTGAATTCAGGATTCCAAAAGTCAGTGGCAAAAAAGGTAACTATGTAAGATGATGGATACATTCATTAGCTTGATTGTGGCAAACACTTCACAATGTATATACATATATCAAAAGATCACATTGTATACCTTAATTATAGGCAATTTTTGTTAGGCTATTTTTATTTGTCAGTTTCACCTCCATAAAGCTGAGGGGGGAAGGCTTCTGCAGCAGGCAAGCCGGACAGCTTTCCTAACCCTTTCTGTCGTGTTGGTCTTAGAGCCTGAGTGGATGTCCTCAAAAATATGCCTGTCAGACAGGCAATTTCACAAGAGCTTATTAGCAACCAAAAAACCTGCTTTTTCAAGTCTCCAAAGTGTATCTCCACTTAGAGATTCTCTTTCTCAGTTGTCTTCCCCTCCCCCAGAAGATCCAAAAGGCAAAATTCATAGTAAGACTCATTAGTTACAGAAGATTGTTTTCTATACTCAAAAGATTTCAAATTCCAAGCTGCCCACATGGCAAAATGCAAGAAAGTTACATCCCAGTGACTTGTGTGTGTGTGTGTGTGTGTGTGTGTGTGTGTGTGTGTGTGTGTCTCTAATTGGGACGATCCCTCTGGCATTTATGAAATTATAGGCACATGACATTTTACATCCATTTTAACCACACATCTAATAAATATAACAGCTATGAAATATAAAGGCATTTAAAAACTTCCTTCTCCTTTAACTTCATTGCAAATTTACTTAACCTCCTAGCACTAAGTTCAGCCTTTATGGGGAGGGGGGCAGCAGCAGCTGGAGCACCCCCCGCACACATTTTCTTTCCCCTCTGATTTATCTAAACCCTTGCCCCAGCTCTGAGAACTGATTTAACGTTTTCCCTCCCACTTGGAGGAGAGAATAATATAAACTTTCGACATTTTTGATCCAACAAAAGCCCACCACTGGAAATGTCTGGGCTCTTTCTCCTCTCGCCTCGAGGACAGAGCAAAAACCAAAGGCATCACCCCCACTGAGATCCCCCCATTGTTTTATTTTTTAATTTTTATTTAAGATTTATTTATTTATTTGAGAGAGAGAACACGAGCCAGGGGAGCAGCAGAGGGAGAACGAGAATCTCAAGCAGATTCCCTGCTGAGCATGGAGCCCCATGAGATCTCACAACCCTGAGATCATGACCTGAGTTGAAACCGAGTCAGACGCTGAACTGACTGCGACTGCGACTGCGCCACCCAGGTGCCCCCCCCAATGCCTCATTTTAGCCAGCACAGCCAAAAGAGGCCAAGGGATCCAGCTCAACTCTCGTGGGGTACCATCTACTGAGTGTCGAATCCCAGCGGTAATTTTTACTTCTCACAACATCTTCAGCTGCGGCTTACGGGTAGCGTCACAGACGCCCAGGCACCAAAGGTTGGCTGACCATTCTGGGAGGCCATGCAGCCCCCACCCCCACCCCGATGACCCCTGGGCAGCTTCCGAGTGCTCAGCAAGGGCTTCAGAAAGAAGGTGAGGGCCAGGGCCGCCTTGGTCATGGTCACAAAGGAAGAAGATAACCAGTACTTATACGGCTAGGAATCTCATATGCATCTCTTTGAAAGGTTCCCTTCATCCTTCCTTTCCCCCAGACAATGCCTGTACCGTACTTCAGTGAGTCAGGATCCATCGAACTAATCCTATTGCTGCCAGCACGGTGTTAGGAGTTCCCGATCCCACCCCCGGGTGTGCCAGGAAGACTCCCAGGACCCAGCATCTGGTCGTACTCCTGCCTAAGATCTATTACAGCTGAAGGACACAGAGCAAAATCAGCCCACGGAAAAGGCACATGGCTGAGGTTCAGAGGAAAGCAGCTACAAGATGCCAAGGGTCTTCTCCCAGTGGGGTCACTTAGGATACACTAATCTCCTCCAGCAAGCGGTTGTGGAATGTCGTCTACAAAGGAACCTCGCCTGAGCCTCAGGCCCCTGGGTTTTTACTGGGGGCTGGTCCCACAGGCACCTGCCGCAGAGTACGCACCCAAATCCCAGACTCCCGGAAGGAAAGCACGTGCCTGGTACAAACAGTTTACACCAAAGGAACCACTCTTGTCATTTCTGGGGACAGTGGGGACCTTCCCAAAATCCAAGCTTCTCAGTGCCAGCTAAGGCGCAACCTTGCGAGCAGGCCTTTCTGTGAACAGCAGCCTCAAGCCTGCGGTGTTCACTCCTTTCTGAGAGTCAGGGCGCAGGGGAGGACGGGTCATAAGGGCCCAACTGAAGAGAGGGAGCCATGAACAAGGTCTCTGGAACCCAGCTCCTAGCTCAGGTAGGACAGAAGGCGGCGACTCAGGAGCAAAGAGCAGAGATAGCCATACTCAGCCACTGCGGACACGTTATCCTACCACGCTCAGCCTGAGAAGGAGAATCTAGGAAGAAACACGGGGGCTCCAGAGACTGGGCCCTGCAAGTTCTTCCTCCCCAGTTTCTGCCTGCAGCTGGAAGAGGCACCCAGGAGTGTATCCAGAGTGTGCTGCGATCCGCAGTGTTTCTGGAAGCAAAGTCCAGGGGGTAGGACGGAGCCACAAGCCCTGGTCAGCTGAGCAGACACTTGCCTTCAGCACTCTGAGGCTGCTGATAACTGGCTCCCTTGCTGCGGTAAACATTGACTATGTGCCTAGGACACCAGCCAGGCCATGCTCCAGGAGTGGGAGTTTGAGCTGGCCACTGTGAAACAAGGGGACAGGATGTTCCTTTTTACCTGGGAGGCTGAGAGGGCTGCACCGAGTTCTTCTCCCCCGTGGAAGCTTCTGGCCTATGAGCTCCACTCTGGAGTCTCCATGCCAGTTGTCTTTCTTTTTTTTTTTTTTTTTTCAAGATTTTATTTATTTATTTGACAGAGAGATAGCCAGCGAGAGAGGGAACACAAGCAGGGGGAGTGGGAGAGGAAGAAGCAGGCTCCCAGCAGAGGAGCCTGATGCAGGGCTCAATCCCAGAACACCGGGATCACGCCCTGAGCTGAAGGCAGACTCTTAACGACTGAGCCATCCAGGCGCCCCTCCATGCCAGTTTTCTCAATTGGAAACCTAGACCCACGGGGCTGAGGTGGACATTGAGGGCAGGCTGGCAAGGCACCCCCAGGAGGGGCAGAATAAGGAGGTGGGACCACCTGGCCAGCCTCCAGACTTGCCCAGAAAACAGAAGAGAAAAGCTGGGAGAAGTCGTCTGGCCTGGTGGAATGAGATCCAACTTCAGAAGCAAATAGGCCAGAGTTTGGGTCTCTCTTCCTCCCAGCTCTGCAAACCTGCAGACCTGTTCGCTTCTCCAGGGCTTCGGTTTCCCCATCTGCCGGTGGGAATATCCACATCTTCGATGTGCATAGAAGGCAGTGCAGTAATTAGAAGGGTGGTCTTGGAGTCAGAATAACCCAGTTCACTTTCCAGCTCTACTATGCCTTTTGCTAACTGCACGGCCTGGGAAAGTTCCCGAACTGTCCTGGGCCCCACCTCCAGGGTTGCTGGCTAAAGCTGGCCTGTGGCAGAGCTTAGCTGAACCTCAGACTCAGGGCTGGGGAGGGCCTACAGGGCTCCCTGAGGAAGAAGGCAACTTGAGAGCGGCTCGGGGGCCTGGCAGGGTTCGCTGAGGAAGGCGAGAAGGCAGCTGGGCGGGGGGCTCTTCCCTGGCACAAGCCCCTCTCTGCTCCCTGGTGGGGAGGGATAGGCATAGGAGGGAAGAAAGAAAGAAAGAAGAGAGTGGCCTCAGGCACTTTCTTGCTGTTTGTTACTTTTTCTCATCTGAAATATGGCAATGTTGGGCTGAACGATCCTTGAAATCATTACTAGACACACTGATCTGTTTTTCTGTATTAAAAAAAAGGGCTGGTGCAGGACATTTTGGGAACCCAGGTGATGCAAGAGGGCAGGGGGTCATAACACAGTCATGGGCCAAGACTGTAAGCATCAGAGACTGGAAAAAGTTTCCAGGCAATGACGATAGTCGAAAAGTCAGTTCCCTGGAAAGAGGGCAAGATGGCTCAACCACAGAGTTTCTGGGGATTGGGGTAGAGCAAGTGGCAAGGGGTTGTCCTGGAACCCTCAGGTGAATGCCATGGCTGGCCAGCAGTCAGTCAACATTCCATCTTTTAGGAATGTGAGACCTGAGGACTGGGGTGTGGGGTTGCTGGGAGAGCCCTGGCATTCCTCCTAGAGCCATCTGCTCTCCCTTCCCACCACCCTGCAGATACTGACAACCTGGGGCAGGGGGCAGGGCTGTAACCTCTTTCCCATTACTTAGGCTGTGACAACCCCAAGGCCCCCTGTTCTCCATCAGTTGCCCAAAGTCCTAAAGAGACATAATCATAACCAACATTAACAGAGACCTTTCCTGTGTGCCGGGCTCTACTCCAAAGACTTATGCTTCAGCTCACTTAATCCCAACCATACTATTATTGCTTCCATTTTACACATGGGGAGACAGGCTCAGAGAGGTTCCGTGACTTTCTCCAGTCACACAGTATGTAGCAGGTCCAGGATTCAAACCCCCATACCCATGCCTCTAACCACTGTGGAGTATGACCCTTTTACCAAATTATAAACCACATGCAAACAGGGCTTCGAGACCAGTCCCTAATCCCCCTCAAATTCTCCCTAAATGAGAATTCTGCGGCCACCATTGCCCTCAGTCTGGCCTTGACTTCTGAACTTTGGATTCGGGAGGGTAGAGATTATAGTCATAACCCAGGGTCCTGGAGTGTGCCCTTGGCTCTTTGCCTTGGCCCTGCCCCACTGGCTAGCGGCCCTGGGGAGTCATCCCCCTTCTCTAGGCCTGACAACATCACCTTGTCCACTGAGGCTGCAGCCAGATCAGAGGCTCCCAAGCCTAGGAGCTTCCAGGGTGGGATCAGCTCCCGCCCCTAGGAAGGCCAGGAGGCCAGGGGCGGGATCTGCTGGTGTTAAATACTTCTGTCCAGCACTCCACCGGCCTCTCGTCCCAGTCTCAGAGCAGGAAGTCTGACCGAGATCAACCATGGTAAGTGCCTGCCTGGGGGCACGGCAGCCTCCCCAGGGATGATCTGCAGTGAGGCTTCCAGAAGCGCCTTGTGTCTGAGCTTCCAAGCCTTACTGTCTGTCCTTTTCTTTCTCCTTAGACGACTTACAGTGACAAAGGAAAAAAGGTAAGCAGGAGGGGAAACGTGGGGTCAGGGCCCCGGGAGACTGGGGTGTCAGCAAAGAGCAGAAAACGAACTCCAGTGGGTATGTAACGTCCTGGATGCACACTCAGGTTCACCTCTGCTCGGCGCCCACCCCCCAGCCCCCTGAGACTTGAGCTGGACTCAACCTGGCTCTCCAAAGAAAAACTTCACCTCTTCCTAAATTCCTGCTAATCTCTTCATCCCATCTAGGAGTTCTTTCTAGATTTTTTTTTTATGTGTAATCTCTATCCACAATGTGGGGCTCAAACTCACAACCCCGAAATCAAGAGTCACATGGTCTACTGACTGAGCCAGCCAGGTGATCCTGGAAGTTCCTTCTAAGGTCTAACTTAAATCTGTGTTGCTGTAGCAGACAGCAGTTCCCCTCTGTGAAATCTCAGAGGGGGCTTTCCAATCCCAAATACCCAGGAGCTCGATTTCTCCATGAGAAACCTCTTTCGAGGCTTGGCAAGGCTGCAGGGTATTTGGTTTCTCAGTTTTGGAATTAAGGCTGGGACAAGGAAAGTGGTTAGGGGACACCTCTCCAGCCACAGTTTTCTAGACCCGCTTCCAGACACTTAGCCCCTCCCCTTCTCCCCTCCTGCAGCCTGAGAGAGGCCGATTCCTCCATTTCCACTCCGTGACCTTCTGGGTTGGCAACGCCAAGCAGGTAAAAGCTGGGGCCAGGTGTTAGAGTGGGCAGAGGGCGGGTCCCCAGCTGGGCCTGTGATTGGCCGCTGTGTGGGGATCAGGGCCAGAAATACAGACACTCTTTAGATCCTAATTATGCAATCAGGGCCTCAGACCCCAGCAGGAAACTTATCTGACGTCAGAATGGGCCAGGGAGCCACCTTTCTTCCCAGGACGGACTCTGTACCCGGGGCAACAGGGCAGACAGGCTGACGGGGACTGGAGGCTTCAGCCGGGGCGGGGGAGGGGGGATCCCCCAGGCTGGCCCTCAGGAACCTGGTTCCAACTCTGTGATTCAGGCTGCATCATTCTACTGCAACAAGATGGGCTTTGAACCACTAGCCTACAAGGGCCTGGAGACGGGTTCCCGGGAGGTAGTCAGCCATGTGATCAAGCAAGGCAAGGTGAGTCCGTACCCCAGGACCCCACTTGCCCAGGAGGCCAGCCTCTCTGCCCTTGCTGGTCTCTGAGCCTCCTAAGGGCTCTGGTGCCTCTGGGTGAAGTAGGCCGGGAGGCCCTTTCTCCAGGCCCACCTGGTTCTCCCCAGGATGTCTGGTGAGGCTAAAGGAGCATGAGCTGAGAACCCCTACTGGCTCCTCCTTTGGCACCTTTGCATAACAGACCACAGGGACCTTAGTTTCATCTTCTTCTCGGCCTGGCCTAACGCTGCCCTCACAGATGTTGGGAGAAGTTGACAGAGGCCTCAGATATCAGACCTGAAAGCCTGACCAGTGCCCCGATCCCTGGGAATCCTGGCGCTCTCTTCCATGGGGGTCCTGAGCAACAGCTCATCTCAGAGGGGAAACTGAGGCAGAGCCAAGGAGTCATTCCTGGCTGGGAGGGGTGATCTGAGCCTACTGCCCCACTGGGGTGTCTCACAGGTGGGCGGGGAGGCAGGGAGGGGTGCACTTCCACATGCCGGTCCGAGCCGCCAGCTACACCTCCTCTCCCCTCTGTGCCTTAGATTGTGTTTGTCTTCTCATCTGCCCTCAACCCCTGGAACAAAGGTGAGGAGGCCCAGGGGTTCAGGATGAAAGGGAGCGAAGACACGGTAGTGGGGGTGGGCTCAGGGACAAGGGAGTGGGTCTGGTTCAGCGAGGGTCCCCCAGCCTAGGAGATGGAGTCCCGAGGCTGACTGTAGAGGTGAGGGAGCCATGCCTCCAGCGCCATGACCTCCCCTACCGGTCACAGAGATGGGCGACCACCTGGTGAAACATGGCGACGGAGTGAAGGACATCGCGTTTGAGGTGGAAGATTGTGACTACATCGTGCAGGTGAGCCCGCACCTGGGCTGCCCTCTGTCTGCCACAGGGAGCCCTGTCGGTCAGGCTGGAGGACCCGCCGTGTTGGAGTGACAAGCCCAGACACTGGTGTGACGCACACCCACGTTCCAGGGATGCCCTGGCCCTTGTGAGCTGTGTGCCCTCTTGCTGAGCCTGTTTCCACATCTGTAAAATGGGGACAACCACAGGACCTACCTCACTGAGTATGACACAGAGGCCATGAGATCATTACCACTTCTTGAGCACGACTCTGAACCAAACACTGTATTCAAGAAGCAGCTTAGAAGCCAGAGGCAGACTGCCCAGGTCTGAATATTACTCTCTGTGAGACTTTGGGCCAGTGACTTCACTTCTCTGTGCCTATAGATCTTGTCACCTATAGAACAGAGACAAGAACAGTACCTTTCCTGTAACGCTGCTATGAGGAAGGAGTTTGGTCAATGCTTCATCAATGCCTGACATGTGAAAGGCATAGCCATGCAGTGAGGTTTCGCTACGTAAATGCATGAGCCGTGCATGTAAGCCCTGCAGAGGGTCTGACACTCAGCAGGTGCTCAGCAGTACCAGCTCGGACTCTTCTTATCCCACTGCCTGGTTTACAGATGGGGAAGCTGAGGACTGGAGACGGGGAAGGGCCAGAGTGAGTTAGTAGAGGTGCGACACACCCCCACCCCCACCTGGTTTGTCTCTCATAGCCCCAACTCTGGGCCTGGGCCTCAGTTTCCCTATCTGCCGAACAGGCACAAAGCATGGGTGTCAGGGGCAACAGCGGAAGCTGGCTGTTGTTCTTGCCTGGGGCTGGGAAAGCTGGAGGAGCCTGTGGCTGGACGAGGCGGGGAGCAGTCCAGGAGAGGCAGGACCATAGGCAGCCAGCCAGGGCTCCAGGAGGGCCCAGCACTTACTGCCTCCCTGACCCATCTTCTCTGCAGAAAGCCCGGGAACAGGGCGCCAAAATCGTGCGCGAGCCCTGGATAGAGCAAGATAAGTTTGGGAAGGTGAAACTGGCCATGTTGCAGACGGTGAGTTTGCTTCAGTGCCCCTATGCCTCCTGCTGTCAGCTCCCCTGAGATGCCAGGATCCCCCACACCCATCCCCACCCCGACTTCTCATGCCATCCCACCCTGGTGCCTCGACGCAGACATTCTCCCTCCAGTCTGACTGCCTGTAATGCTTGGCTGGTGTGCAGAGGCTGGCGGGAGCCACCAGTCCCCCCTTGGTGCTTCCCTTCCTCCTCTGTGGATGGGGGTTGGGGGGTGGTAATGACAGCACAGGGATGTAAACTGAGGACAGGGGCTTTGAAGAAGGGGGCAGGTGGGGTCTGGGGAAGCCCCACCCTGCTCTAGCGGTGCGACTTTGGGCAAAACACCACCTCTCTTGGACTCCATTTAAATGAGCAAGGACCGCAGCTGGACCATCTGTGTGGCCTGCAACATGCTACTTAACTGTTTCTTCAACTATGACCCTATCCAGGGTCACTGCAAGGCTCAAATGAGATCATTCACGCACACCATTTAGAACAACAGTGCCTGGCATATCACAGACACCCAGCAAAGATTCCCAAGTCTGTGTCATTGTCATACAGAGAAGATCATAGGTGCCACATCCTCAAGGTTAAATACAACTTAGAGATTGTTAAGATGATTGAAAAAAACCCTTTTTAAAAAGACCTTATTTTATTTTTTAAAGATTTTATTTACTTACTTATTTATTTATTTATTTATTTATTTATTTATTGGGGGGGAGGGGCAGAGGGAGAGGCAGAGAGAGAATCTCAAGCACACTCTGCACTGAGCACGGAGCCCAACATGGGGCTTGATCCCACGACCCTGAGATCATGACCTGAACCAAAATCAAGAGCCAGTTGCTTAACCAACTGGACCACCCAGGCGCCCCTTAAGTTTTTATTTTTGAGTAATCTTTACACCCAGCATGGGGCTTGAACTCACAACCCTGAGATCAAGGGTCTCACACCCACCGGTGGAGCCAGCCAGGCGCCCCAGAACCCATTGATATGATTTGAGCCCATGCCCTCATCATTCTCACTTAGTACATTTTTATTGAGCACCTACAATGAGCCAGGCTGTGCCCCAGATGCTGAGGATCCCATAATGAGCAAAACAGGGTCCCCGCCCTCACAGAGATTCTGGTCCCGCGGGGACAGGCAGACTGTCAAAGCCCCGAACAAATGACAGATTGCAGTTCAGTTCAGAGAGGGAAAGTGACTTGCCCAAGACCACATACAGCGTTAGGGTCAGACCCGGGTTGGAACTGTGTGGGCACCATGAGACGTGGCCTAGTCTCGGCAGGGATGGAATCTCGGGGGCCAAGCTGGGCTGTTTTCCACCAATAGTATGGAGACACCACACACACCCTGGTGGAAAAGATGAACTATACCGGCCGGTTCTTGCCTGGATTCGAGGCCCCAGCATCTGTGGACCCCCTACTTTCCAAGCTGTGAGTGCCCCTTGGGCTGGGGAGAAAGTCCTGAGGGGGGGGTTGTGGAGAGCAATGCCCTGACACTCCACGCAGACTGGGCATCTCTGAGATGCTCTGGGAGGCTGCTGGGGAACTCCTGAGGGTCCCCAAGGGTGGCCTGAAGAGGCAGCACAGAAGCTAAGCCCCTAGGCTCTGGAACCAACTGCCTGGGCTTGAACCCCAGTTCCGTCATTTTTTTTTTCTTAAGATTTTACTTATTTATTTGAGAGACAGAGAGAGAGAGAGGGAATGAGCCAGGGGGAGGGGCCGAGAGAGGGAGAAGCAGACTCTTCGCTGAGCAGGGAGCCCGATGCAGGGCTCGATCCCACGACCCCGGGATCAGGACCTGAGGTGAAGGCAGATGCATAACCAACTGAGCCCCCCAGGCGCCCTATGGCTCTGTCATTTTCTGGCTATTTAACCTCCGTAGTTACTTTATTTCTCTCTGCCTCAGTTTCCCACCTGTAAAATGGGGCTAGCAATAGCATGCAAGTCAACTCCAGCAAGGTGCCTCTAATACTCGCTATGTCACAGTGAGCTGTTACTGTGGGGAGGGGGAGATTTAGGAAGTAGCCCTGTCCTCACCCCCTAACGGCTTCCTCCCCCCCCCACCCCCGCCCCAGGCCTAGCTGCAGTCTCGAGATTATCGACCACATTGTGGGAAACCAGCCTGATCAGGAGATGGTGTCTGCCTCTGAGTGGTGAGTCCGTGGCCCAACCCCTCGCTGCAGAGGAGACAGGCCCGCTCCCCAGTTCTTTTCCTGGGACACCAGAGTGGGAAATAGAGCACAATGGTGAGGGAGCTTAGCCTGATGTCCCTGAGTCATCTGTTCCCTGCAGACCAGAGTCTTTAGGCTCAAAGGGACCCACGAGTCCTCCCTCTGAGGACCCTTGGGGAAGCTTGCCACAGAGGGTGTCACAGTCCAGGGAGACCTGGAGGAAGTCTGTCGCTGCCCCAAACAGAGCCCTTGTGCAAATGAGAGGCCAGTGCCCTTCTCGAAGCACTTCTCTCTGCCGGACCCTTGCCATACCACACAGGTCTTGTTATAAGACACTTCACGTCCACCTGGAGGAAAATTGTCAGACTCTAGGTACAGGTGTACAATGGGTATGATGTGAATGGTGGTTGCTTTCTGGAGCCTGCTCAGGGAACAAATTCTGGAAGGTGGAAGGAGGGGCAAAGAACCAGTTCCTGGCAGTTCCCTACGGCCACCCCACAGGTACCTGAAGAATCTGCAGTTCCACCGCTTCTGGTCTGTGGACGACACGCAGGTGCACACGGAATACAGCTCTCTGCGCTCCATCGTGGTGGCCAATTACGAGGAGTCTATCAAGATGCCCATTAACGAGCCGGCTCTGGGGAAGAAGAAGTCCCAGATCCAGGTGAGGCCTTCCCTGGACTCCAGGGGCCTGGCTGGGGAAGAAGAAGGCAGGGAAGGGCTCTGAAGGCTCTTGCGGGGCAGGAATGTGCGGACAGGAGCTAATGACCATGTTTGCCTTCCCCCCCCCAACAGGAATATGTGGACTACAATGGGGGCGCCGGGGTCCAGCACATTGCTCTCAAGACCCAAGACATCATCACAGCGGTGAGAAGCTCATTCCTGCTCCTAATTCACCTCTCATCTAGCTCCAGAGCCGATCTCTGCAAAATGGGGGGTGGAGGAGTGGTAGTGGCGATCCTAGGCCCCCTTCACCAGCGCAGATGGCTGACCCGGCTCTCTTACTGGTTCCTGCCACTCCAGCACAGGCACATTCCCACCCCAGAGAGTTCCCTTTCTCTGCAGAGAGAAACACTGCTGGCTTTAAAACTAGCAGGTGCCAAAGTAAGAGGAAGCCTGGATTCTAGTCCTAGTTCTGCAAGTGACTTGCTGTGTGTCCCCGGGGGAGTCAAACCCCTCCCTGGGCTTCAGCTGCCTCACCTTGAAAATGAGGATATTAGGCTACAAGATTGATTAGGTCCTTTGAGCCAAGTTAAATGTGCTGAGTCAGTGGAACCAGCCTATTCCTAAGGGGGCAGTATATCAGAGTGGAAACGAGCCTGGCTGTGCCACTCCATCCTGGCCTAACCAAGAATTCACATTGCATGATCTTGGCCCTTTTATCCACTCATTCACCCTCTCAGTAGATGTGTATTGAGCACCTACTATGTGCCGAGCACCCTTTTAGGTACTTGGGATACATGAGCCAACAATAATCTCTGCTCTAATGAACGCAGAAAACAAAACAAGGAAAATACATGTGTTAGATGGTGTGAGTGCTCTGGAGGAAAACCAAGCAGGGCAATGGGAGAGGGAGGGTGAAGGACACTGCACATTTAAACAGGACGGTTGCAAAAGGCCACATTGAGAAGCAGACATCTGAGAACGCAGAGTTGGAAGGAGGGAAGCATGTGGACATCTGGGAAAAGTGCCCCAAGCAGAAGCGACAGGAAGGGCAGGGGAAGGCTGAAGGCACAGCAAGGACATTAGTGTGGCTGGAACAGAATGAGCAAGGGAGAAAGCGTCGCAGATGAGGTCAGAAGGTGGGAGTGAGGGCAGATGGTAAGGGCTTTGAATGGAACTGTGAGACAAGACAGCACCGTGGTGTAAGCAGAGGAGTGATGTGATTTGACTTGTATTTTTAAGTAAAATCACTCTAGCTTCTGTGCTGAGAATAGATACTTAATCTCTCGATGCCTCAGTTTCCCCAGCTATGAAATGAGGATAATAACTGTCCAGATACCTCAGAAAATGACTGCACGGACATAATGAGGCAATACACGGCAAGTGCTTGAGACAGGCGCATAACGAGCATTCCGTAAATGTTAGCGATTGCTGTTCTTCTAACCAGGCCCACAAGGGCAAGGGGTGGAAGGGCATGAGGTCCTGGGGTGCATCCTGTCAGGCAGGGGCGACGAGGATAGGGACTCTGCCTTCTCCTGGCTAGGGGTGTTGAGCATGGAGAGACAAGGAGACTGACCTTGACCCTTCCCTGAGACAGATTCGGCACTTGAGAGAGAGAGGCCTGGAGTTCTTGGCTGTTCCATCAACGTACTACAAACAGCTGCGGGAAAAGCTCAAGTCGGCCAAGATCCGAGTGAAGGAGAGCATTGATGTCCTGGAGGTGAGACCAATGCAGGATCCTTGAGTTTGAGCTGGGGAGAATGAGCCCTGAGTTTCATCTCGCCTCACAAATGCTATCTAAGCCTCTACCCTGCATTAGGCACTGTGACATAGAAGGAAAAAGGAAGGCCCCTGTGATCACGGGACTTGCAGGCTGGTGGGGAGACGGATGACAGGCAAATAAATAATAACACAAACACCATTGGAAAGAAAGTTGGTGCTGTGCAGAAAGTTAAACAGGCAATGACAGAGTGATCTGGGGCTACTTCACCGGAGGTGATCTGGGAGGGCCTCTCTGAGGAGGTGACTTTTCAGTGAACTCTGAACAATAAGCGGGAGATGGCTGTGTGAAGGGCTAGGGGAAGGACAGTCCTGGTGGAGGGAAGAGCAAGCACAAAGGTCGTGAGTCAGGAGCAAGCTCCAAGTGTCCGAGGAACAGAAAGAAGGCAAGAATGGATGAAAGCAGTGTTTGAGGACTGGCCTAGGTCACTGAGGTAGGCAGAGGCTGATTCCTCTTACAGGCTCTTTAGGTGTTTGGATTTTGTTCTTCTGTGGCCAGACACCACTGGAGGGTTTGGTTGGTTTTGTTTGGTTTGGTTTTGGGGTGTTTTGTTTTTAACAGCTTTATCGATATAAAAGTCACATAACATATAAGGCACTCTTTTAAATTCAGGGCACCTGGGTGGCTCAGTCAGTTGAATGTCTGCCTTCCATTCTGGTCATGATCCTGGGGTCCTGAGATGGGATGAGCCCCATGTCAGGCTCCCTGCTCAGCTGCTCAGCGGGGCTCCCTGCTCAGCGGGGAGTCTGCTTCTCCCTCTCCCTCTGCCCCTCCCCCCACTCCTTCTCTCTCTCACTCTCTCAAATAAATAAAATCTTTTAAAAATTAAAAAAAAATAAAGTGCACAATTCAGTGGTTTTTAGCTATTCACTATGTTGTGCAGCTATCATCAAAATGAATTTTAGAACATTTTCATCACCCTAAAAAGAAACCTCACACTCCTCATCACCTCCCAGTCCCTCCATTCCCCCCGCTCCCCACAGTCCTAGGCAAGCATTCATCTGTCTTTCGTCTCTATAGATTTGCCTATTCTGAACATGTCATATAAATGGGATCATGCACTACGGGAGCTTTAGTGTCTGGCTTCTCTCACTGAGCACCAAGTTTGCAAGGCTCGTCCAGGCTGTAGCAGGTGTCGCGCTTCCTTCCTCTCTATGGCTGAATCGTAGTCCATTGTGTGGGTATATCACATTTTTCTTATCTATTCATCAGGTGATGGACACTGGGTTGTGTCCACTTTACGGCTATTACTGTGAGTAATACTGCTGTAATCATTCGTGTACAAGTTTTTGTGTGGACCTATGTTTTTAATTCTCTTGGGTTTATACCTAGGAGTGGAACTGCCAGGTTATAGGTAACCCTACGTTTAACTTTTTGAGGAATCACCAGTTTTCCCCAGGGACTGCTACCGTTTTACATTCCACCAGCAACATAGGAGGGTTCTGATTTCTACTGGAAGATTTTAAACAGAATGACATGATCTGATTTTTAAAAGATCCCTTGGGGTGTCTGTAGGGAGGATGGATTGTAAGGAGGCAAGGGGGAAGCAGGGGGACCTGTGCAGAGGCCGCTGGGGTGATCCAGGACAGCCTTGATGGTGGCTTACAAACGGACTGTGGCGCGCAGGTGTAACAGGAAAATTTAGGGATCTATTTGGAGGTGTGTGGAACTGCGGGAGAATAGGGTCTTTTTCTGGCTCTCGGGTGCAGGAGCTCTCACGGACTTTCTAAAGACTCCACCGTGCCAGGTTGGAGTGTGGGCCAGCCGCCCCTCTAACCCAGCCTCCTGTCTACTACCTAGGAGCTGAAAATCCTGGTAGACTACGACGAGAAAGGCTACCTATTGCAGATCTTCACCAAGCCCATGCAGGATCGGCCCACGCTCTTCCTGGAAGTCATCCAGCGCCACAATCACCAGGTACCAGCTATCCCCAACAAGACCCCGAGGCCAGGCAGGGTAGCACGGTTGGCTTTCTCTAGGCCCGCAGCTCACCTTCTTCTCTCTCCCGCTCCAGGGTTTTGGAGCCGGCAACTTCAACTCACTGTTCAAGGCTTTCGAGGAGGAGCAGGACCTGAGGGGCAATCTCACCAACTTGGAGACCAACGGGGTCCTGCGGGGCATGTAGGCCGGGCGGGCGCAGCTGTCCCACCGAGGCCCCGCCCACACGCTGGCGTACGGTGGGCCACGCCCCCAGCCCTGGAACACGCCCACCCTACAGACCCTGAACTGCCAGCCCTCCTTACTGGCCACTCCCTTTAGACCCCGCCCACCAGCCCGGTGCACCCAGGCGCTGACCACGCCCCCCTCGGTTGGGCCGCTCCCTGCTCCCGCCCTCCGGAATAAAGCGGACCCGGCTCCTGTGAGGGGTTGTTGGTGTTTGCGCCGGGCTGGGACAGTGACGCCCTTTGGCCTGCAGAGGGAGCTCAGAGCCGCAGTACTGCAGGAGGCGTCCGCGTTCTGGCTTGGGAGCCCTGCGGAAGCCCAGGAGGCGCGGGGTGCAAGCGTTTTGCTAAGTGGGACCGCGTGGGTCAGGGAGAATTCTGGAACCAAGGGGTGCAGAGGGCTGACACGCTAGAGGGGAAGACAGTGTCATTTCGCAGAGTGTTATGAAGATAAAGCGGTGATGATAAGATTGTGTAAAGGTAAAACTGGGAGGGATGCTAATTTCGGTCGAGAGAAAGCCCCTCTGGAGAGACATTTGGGAACCAGCCACGGAAAAACCTGGGGAAAGAACATACCCAGGAAGGGTAGTAGGCCTTGAGGTGAAAGCGCGCTTGACAGCATCCCGTCTGATGGCTTTATGATGGATGTCTAAAGATGAGCTCTCCCCAATTTGCTGCCCTGCGCCCAAACTTCTGGACTTCGGAGAGGAGAAGGTGTTAGCCAAGGGACCTCGGGGCACATGCCTGCTCAGCAACCTAGGGACATGGTTCCTGGCCTCAGAAGTAGAGCAGGTGGGGGGTCGGGGCTCTGAGCCCCTCAGCTTCTGCCCTTGGGTTTTAAAAACTGGAGAAAGGAATTGGGGGCAAATTGGGTCTCTTCTGCTTCTGATACCAGCCCTTCCTGTGGGTGAGTCAGATCAGAACCGGGAGCAGGCGGATCTGAGCATAAGGAAAAAATCTAAGTTGGAACAATAGGGGAACTGGGGGATTCTCCCACCACCACCACCCATTATAGAAGTCAGGGCTTCTGGAATCATGAACTTCAGAAATGAAAAGAACAGTAGTGAGAAGCCAGAGGAACAATGAAAACCCCAGTTAAAAATGCCCTCCCTCCATTTTTCCATGGCTTATGCAAAGCAGAGAAATTCTGTATTGCAAAAGGTTCCAAACTGGTGGCTCATGGGCCAAATCTGGCTCACAGATGTATTTTATTTAGTCTGTATAGTCTTAAACAAATTTGAGTCATCATTTCAGAAAGTTGGGATATTTCACATACAAATTCTAGGATTCCGGTTCTTCTTGGAACAATCAGGCAGTTCTGGGCTTGTCTTCCTATGCAGTAACAATCATCTGGTGCCAAGTGGTGGGAGCCTCCTTAGATGGGACATGGGCAGAGCAGGTTCTCATTAGCTGAGCACAGACTAGGGAGCAAGATTGCCTGGGTTCACACCCCAGATCAGCTACTTGCTAGCTGTGTGACCTTGGGCAAGCTACTTGACGTCTCAGTGCCTCGATTTTCCTTATCTGGTAAATGGGGATGGTAACAACACCTACCTCCTGCTGCACGTTTAATAGCACATGTCTAGAACCGTGGCTGGTGCAGCGCCAGTGCTCTGTGTTTGCTCTTGTTATTTTGGGAGAGGGGTCTGGGTGAGGGGTCTTGCCGGAGTCTGACTGGCACTTCCTCCTCCCCACCCCACCCATCTGGTCTACATGCAGATGGCCCAAATTAAGGCTCCCTTTTTGGCCCCCACAGCAGGACCAGAGAAGACAGGATTTGTCCTATGGGACTGAGGGGGCAGAGGGAGAGGTAGATAGATTTGAAGAATAAGGGAGAAGGAGAACAGTCTAATTTGGTAGTGGAGGGAAAAGGAGAAGTTCGGGGTTTCTGGGGTTTGAATTTAGATAACCAGCCACAGCAGTGGTGGGTGGAGGGGAGGAATAGAAGTGCCATTGACCAAGGTAGAAATTACGGCAGGAGGAGAGGGTTCAAGAGGGAAGATGAAGGAAACTCAAATTTGGACATGTTTCCTTGGGCGAGAGGCCCTGGGTTGTCCTCATGCTGCCCTGCAAGGCCCCACAGCATCTGCCTCCCCTTCTCCCCTACTTGGGACCTCTCAGACCTCATTTCCTTTACTCCCCTCTCCCTCATTCAGCTGCAGCCACACCGACCTCCTCCTTGCTGGTCCTCAAATACACCAGGTGGCTTTAGCCTCAGGACCTTTGCACTCACGGTTCCTTCTGCTTTCAATACCCTCCTTCCAGGTGTCCACGGGGCTGACTCCCTGATCTCCTTGCAGTTTTGTTCACATGTGGGCTAAGCAGACTTCCCTGGCCACCGTATTTAAAGTCTCACCCTCTCAATTGATACTCCTTCTCGTAGCTAATTTTCTCCTTATCATAGTATATATTCTTCATGTTTGCCTGGCTCACAAGAACACAATCACATAAAGACAGGGAGCGTGTTTTCTCCACTCCTGTGTCCCCAGTGTCTAGAGCTGACACCTCGGAGGTGCTCAATAACATTGGTTGAATGAACAGGATGGCCAGCAGCTGCTCTTCCGCTTTCCTGGCTCAGTCTCACCCTCAGCTTTTTCTGTCCCCACAAATCCACCTTCAGTGCTGTTCACCTGTCTGGATGTACAATTCTGAAAAGCAGCCTACCACCAAGGTCAGCTCCCCTGCCTTCACAAGGGAGGCTGCAAAGATCATCCTTGTACCTATTGTTGCCTGCTTGTGGCTGTCGCGCTCGGTTCCAGACAGCGGAACATTTATGCCATTAAGTTTATGTGCATTTTTAAACTTAAAATCTAATTTTTCCCCCTAAAGGTTGTGGCAATTTAAGCTTACACTAATGATGCCCCAGTGCCCGCCCCCCGCCCCATGCTGGCCAACGTTGGCTATTTTGTGGTAGAATTTGCATGTCCCTAGTGAGAAGGGAGGTGAGGCATTTTTTCAGTCATGCTGCTCGTGGCTGGAGTTTGGCGTCTGTCCTTCTCAGGGGTGAGTGGACAACATCTAACAAACTCTCCACGGACCCCGTGGCTACCCCGCCACTGGCTCAGGCACAGTTGAGAACTACGGGGCACAGAAGCTCTGGAATACCACAAACACTGGATTCACTTAATGCTTCTTAACTTGTGACTATTTTAGTCCTCGAATGCAAACCAGAGGGCTGTCTCCTTAAAAGGAGTGGTGAACATCTTTGAGGGACCACCTTTCCAATTTCTTCCAGTGAGAGCAATAGGATATTTGAGCTTGTTTCCTAATTGCAAGCCTTTAGTGGTGTTAGATACCTAAGATTTTAAGAAAAGTTTTAGAAGCAAAACTTAAAAGCAAAAAAACCTTGAAAGGTCTAGTCTGACTATAACTTGGCCAAGTTCACAGAACCCACCTAGCAAGCTCAGTTTAAGATCCACCGGTCTGAGTGGACCACGCCACACCTAGCTCCTTCTATCCCCTGAGCCTAGCCAGGCCACCCTCCCTGTGAGCAGGGCATGCCCCATCAGAGAGAGAGGAGGAAGAGAGGGAGAGAGGAGAGCAAGAGAGACGGCGTTATCTGTAAGAAAAGTCAGTATATTTATGGTTTGCTTTATAAAAGTTACTATAATACAATGGTACATAGTATTGAATTCACAAAAATATGAACAAATATTTACAGCAAGACACACCCACAACGGAAACACTTCTCTTCAAAACAAGTTACATACGGATGACAGAGTCTATATGCACAAACATCCCTAAAACTTATGGGTTCTCTTCTTTGCAGGAGGAGAGAGGCAGGGAGGGAGGGGACAAGAAAAAAAAAAAAAAAGGCAGAAACCCCCAACTTTTCGAAAGCAAAGATTTGTTCAATGAAAACAAAGGCATTGAAAGAAAAAATGAGCCATGTTTCTGGATATGGCAAACCATTTTGGGGGTGGGGCGGGGGTTCCTGGGGACAGGAGGGTGCAGCCCCTCGCCAGTTGGGCAAGGTGAGGCCAGGGTGAGAGGTGAGGCTGGCCCCCAACCCTGGTTTCCTCACATCCCCCTCCACTTCTTCTCTGGGGAGAGGGGTGAGAATGAAGGCAGCCCCTTGGGGGCTGCACGAGTAACTGAAGTCAGCCATCTCTACAAACTACACATTTCCTCATGTGAAAAATAAATATTTCCTCAGTTGCACAATTAGGCAAAAAACCACAAACGGAAGAGAAGGTTGCCGCTGTGCCCAGGTCCCTCCTCTGTGTCTTTAATGCCACCGATTTCATCGACCTTGAAACTGGTGGGCACAATCTCAAACAGGGAGGGCATGGGGTCAAGAAATTAAAAAAAAAAAAAAAAACACAACAAAACCACCAACAACAAAAAAGGAGAAAAATAACAATTCTTTGTACAGAATTTACATGATAACAAGCTTGACACAAGCTGAAGATACCAGAGGCCCCGGGCCTGCATCCGCAGGGTGGGGGCGGCCCCGCTGGGAGCTCTCCCGTCTGGGTGAGGATGACTCCTGGTCACAACAGTCACTTTCCAGAAATTATTTACATGCCTGCTCTGCTTTCTGGGGTGCGAGGGACTTGCTTTGTGTGTGTGTGTGTGTGAGAGAGAGAGATTTTTGGAAATACAAAGAAATGAGCAAAAAATGTCTTCCCACATGTTTCTACAAGAAACAATGTTCCCGAGAAAAAGTCCTTTATGGCAGCCTATATACAGAAGTTGGTTCTGAACTTCAAAAACCTATTTCTTCCCTTCGTTTTGATTTTATACACGCACAGGAAAAAAAAAAAATCCATGGAAATAAACCCTGAAGAGGATGATGGGAAGGGGGTAAAAAGGTTAAGAAAAAAAAAAACCTGTCAGACTTAGATCTGAGTTTTAAAATCTTCTCCAAGATTTTCCTTTCTCTGGGAGAATAATCTTCTCACTCCAAAAATAAATATGCTCTTGCCTTCTTGGGATGAGGGGGCTGCTGGCAGGGGGAGTTGGGGTGTGGGCTAGGGGCAAGCGGTGAAGCTTATAAACAACAACAAAAAAATGCCACATGCGTATGGTCAGAGACCCGTAGTGGCGGGACTGGGGGACCCGCCTGCCCTGGGAGGCCCTCCCGCCCCGGTGAAGGTGAGGCCAGAAGAGAGTAGACAGGACCCTTCCCAGTGCCCCCACGCCCACACTGGGGCCTCCGGGAGGCTCCCTCATTGCTGGCATTCGAATGAGAAAGTAAACACTGAACCCAAGATTTTGGGGGCGGCAGAGTGTGGGGCGGCAGGGAGAACCCAGAGGGGAAATTCCTGCCTGGGACCAGCTTGGCTCCACCAGGGTCTGCGAGGGGAAATGGCGCCCCCAGGCTGCTGGGGAAGGAACAGAAGGGGGGGGTCTTCTCCTCACTGAGTCCTGACAGCAGAGAGGGGGCCTTGCGTAGTGTTCTGAGGTCAGAGCCGTGTGGCCCGACCCCCCTCCTCTCTGCAGCACCTGGCCCAGCACCCTGGCCCGGGGGTTCCGGAACGTGGGCCGACACGCCACCACACCGAGGCCTCTGCAGCCCCCGCCGGGGGTCCCCACTCTCTGATTCTGCTTTCACATTTCAACGGTTAAAATGTCTTTTCTTATGACGAGGAAGAGAGTAAAGAGAAGACAAAACAACATAGCAGCATTCATGGGAAGAGGCAGATGGAGAAGATGGGAAAAGAGAAGGACAGAGACATATAGATGGGGAGTGAGAGACACGGACAGACAGAAGTTTACGCTGGAGTTCAACAAAAATCCTGAAGGGAGCATTTTAAAAAACCAAAGAGACGTGGGCTGGGAGACAGAGAAGCCCTTTCCCACTGAGGGGCTGGAGCTGCGCTGGGTCCTGGGGGTCGTGTTGGGGGCGCCAGGCCCTGACATGGCCGCTGGGTAGGGGACAGCACCTGAAATGGGGGTGGGAGGTGGGGCTGGGCCCCGGCGCCCTGGGGTCCACGCTCGGGAGCCCCAGGGCGGCACGGGCAGCCTTCTGCGGGGCCTAGTTGAGGGTCCCCCGGCAGTTCTCGGAGCCGCACAGGCAGGGGATCTTGACGTCCTCGATGGGGAACTTGTAGTCGTAGGTGATCTCCTCGTTGACGCTGATGTGCTGCTTCGAGTAGATGACAATCTTCTTCTGCGACTCCACCGTGATCACCTTGGCGTAGCAGTTGGGCTGTGGGCGAGGCAGGAGGGGACGGTGAGCCATTGACTCACCCTGCACCCCACCCAGGCCCTCTGCCATGTGGCCCCCCGAAACGTGACCGAGCTCCGGGCCCGAAGCCTGACGAATGTGCCACACGACCCCCATGCCAAGTGGCCACCTGCTCGAGCCTCGGCTGCCCTATCTGGGTGAAAAGGACCCCCTGCCTTTGGTACCAAGTAAGAATGATGATGATGGTAATAATAATAATAAATTGTTCCCCAAGGCTTCAGTTTCCATTTATGCTACAGGTGACTCCCAAAATTCTATTCAGGCCTCACTTCTGAGCTCTAGAGAGGGGCTCAGCAAACGTCGCCCCTTTTAGCAAGTGGGGTTTGACTGGCACACAGCCATCCCCGTTCATTTACCTACTGCCTACAGCTGCTTTTGTTACAATGACAGTTAAAGTAGTTGCTAAGAGATCATCTGGGCCACAAAGCCAAAAAAATTTAGTATTTACTACCAGGCCCTATAACAAAAAGGTTTGCTGGACCCTGCTCCAGACCCAGAAACCAAGCACCTGCTTGGTATCTGCCTTTGGCAGCTCCAGGAGACATTTTTGCCTCTGTAAACTCAAAGCCCAGACTCAAGGGAGTGGCTGGCCATGCCACGTGCCCAGGCCCCCAGGCATCCGCCTCCCCCACCTTCCCCCACCAATGCCGGATCTGGCCCACTGCCACGTCCAGTGGGTTCTACTCCGAAAGACCTATTGATTCTGTCTACTGCTCTCCACCTCCACTGCCAAGCCCCAGTCAGGCCCCCATCATCACTTGGCTGCACTTCAGCGGCTCCCATTGCCTCTCATTCCTCTGAGAAGATCTACTCCTGACCCAGCAGCCAGGAGTAGGAATCTTTCCAGGGAACAGCAGATCCTGTTGTCCGATGGCTCAAAACCTCCCAGTAGCCTGCTTGGCTTTTAGAGAAACTTCTCAGCTCTGCCGGCAAGGCTGAGTGATCTGGCCACCCCAACCCTGCCAACCTCATCCTCTTACCCGCCCGCTCTCCCCCTACTCCGTCCCTACTGCCCACTTTGCGGTCCCTCAAACAGGTGTTCTCCCCTCTAGCGCCTCACTGAGCAGAATGCTTGCCCCACTCACTACCACCTGGGCGAGACCCTCCAAACCCTCAGGTCCCATAGGAGAGGCAAGCAAGTCCCTCCTGGCCCAGGTGACGGGAGAGCTAGCTGTGTCAGCACACTCAGAGGGCCTGCACTCAGGAACACACCGGTTCTCCCAACAACCGACAGGGAAGGACTGTTACCATCCAGATCAGGAAACCGAGGCACTGACACATTACGTAACCAGCCTCGGTCGCTTGCCGAGTAGTGATGTATGACTCGAAGCAAGAGTCTGGCATCGTCGCCCTGGAGCTCGCCTGCCCGTCTGACGCTCCCTATGCTTGTCCCCAGCATGAGAATCACCCTCGTTACCAACACTCCCTGCCTCTTGGCCAGCGCCGCCCCCCACCATCACCACTAGCCGCCGTGACTATTCAGGTTCAACTGCATTAGACGAGAAGCTCCGCTCCTCAGGGGCCCTGGCCACACTGCAAGTGCTCCGCCACACACGCAGCCCGCACCACGCCGGCGGTCAGCACGGTGCAGAGCGTTTCCACCGCGGCACAACTTCTAGCGGACCCCGCTGTCCCGGAAGGGGAGCCCTCCGAGGGCTGAGCCCAGCGCAGGGGACGACCGCTCTGACTGGGAAGCGAGGACCACTTCCCGGGCACCGGGGGTCTCACTGTGCTCTTCTTTCAGAAGAAAACTGAAGCTCAGGGGAGAAATACTCTGAATACAAGGTCCACCCCCACCCCACCCCCATCACTCTCAGGTGACCAGAGCTTGGGAAGGAGGCCCCGCCGATCCGGTGCCAGGAGTTTCTGGGGGTGGCCGCGGCCCTGCGCCAGCCACTCACGTTGCAGCTGTGGTTGATGAAGCGTGCAAAGTTGCCGCACTTGGTGGCATCGATGATGGTGTCGTGGTCCACCCGGAACATGTAGCTGCTGCCAATGCCCTCGTCCTCGTAACGCTTTTCCCGCATGTCCGCGATCACCTGGCCGGGAGGAGGCCTCAGTCCAGGCTGGACCGTCCCGCCCCCACCCGACGCCCAGCCCACCGGGCAGCGCCTACCTGGCGGATGTTCTGACCCACATACTCGATGACCATCTCGTCAGCCGCGATGGGTTCCATGGCGAACAGGCCCCAGTCGTGAATGTGGCTCTTGCAGAATTTGAGCTTCTTCTTCCGGAACTGGGGGAGGGAAGGAGCGGAGAGGTGAAAGCCCCGGTCTCAGTCCCGCGGGCTGCCCCCCATTCCGCTACCCTGGGCGGGGCCCCGCCTCACCTTGAGCTGGTTGAACTTGAGCAGGTCACTGTCACAGCTGCCAGTGAAGGAGGACAGCAGACGGCGCTGCTCAGAACGCCGCTCCGAGCCCGCCCGAGTGGAGGCATGAGGCTGCGCCGGGATGCTCATGCCCTGCGAGGACGACGGCCACACATCAGGAGGGGCGTGGCTGGCCGCGGTTGGGGGAGCTGGCCTACTCACCGTGGTACTGGGTACCTGTGTCCCTATCGCATCCTTGGCGGACCCACCCTAAGCTCTGGTTCCCTGTCTTCCCAACTTCCCAGTTTCCTTGCTCTGGGCTTGTCTGTGCCTGTCCCAGCCCTACTTGTCAGCTCTCCTCTTTGCTGCTCCTTCCTGCCAGAATCCACATGTGCTCAGCGTCCTCCAGGCAAAGCAAACAACACACCTTTCCCTTCACACTTGCCGTCTTTCCCATCTCAGCTAGAAGATCTGGAAATGCCTCCACTTTCAGGAGGGAAGATGCTGGGTGTCTATCCACCCCAACCCCCGTCACTCTCTTGGGGGCCTCTGATTTTTCCACATATTGGACATCATGGCTCCTTCCTCAACATCCTCACATCCCTTCCTTCCCTTGGCCGTCCTCGTCCTCTGCCCTCCTCCCCACACGCCCTCTCCCTAGGTGAGCTCACCCCTGCTGTGACCTTCCCTTAACGTTTCTGTCCTGATGACGAGAAGGCCCCCTCCCAGGCTCTCTACTGTGCCCCAAAATCCAACTGCCTAGCAGACCTTAATACCTGGATGTTCCACAAACCCCAAAACTCAAGCTCCTCACCTCAGTGCTTGGCATCCAGCTTCCTAGTTCCCCAAGCCGGACCCAGCAACGTCCCAGCCAGTTCCTTTGTCTCCTACGACCAATCTGGCTCCCAGTTCTGTCCTTTTGGGTTCCTAATATTCTACTATTCCTAATATTCTTTCAAACACACCCACTTTTTTCTCACGGCAAACACAGGTGAACCTACCCATGTGTTTGGATTGGGAATGGCAGCAATTGTGCCACAGTCTCCCCTCAGGACCCCTGCAGTCAACTCTCCACATGGCAGCCAGTATGAGCTTTGAAAATCATGGGCTGAGCCATGTCACCGTCACCCTCTCTCTGGAAACCCCCATGCAGCTCGCTGTCACACACAGAATACAAATCTAACCTCATCACCACAGCCTCCAGGGCCCTGATGACCTGTTCTCTGTCTCTGGCCTCAACTAGTCTTTCCTTCCCTTTCTCATGCCACCTGAGAGCCTCCCCACCTCAGGGACTTTGCACATGCTGTTCACTCTGTGCACGACTTCCAGACTTAATGAGTCCCTCTCCTGTTATAACTTTTTTTTTTTTAAAGTAGCTTTCACATTCAATACACGGCTTGAATTCACGACCCCAAGACAGAGTTGTGTGCTCTACTGACAGAGCCAGCCAGGTACCCTTCCTGTTTTAACTTTTTATTGAAGCCTTTTTCTACTTCTCTGTGGTCTCTCCCAGTTATCCACATGACTCATTTCTTTACTCCATTCAGACCTGGCTCAGCTGTCACCTTCTCTGACCCTTCTGACTCACCAATCCCTAATGTCCTCTCCTGTTTACCCCACTTGAAATTCCATGTTTATCTGTTCACTTGATTATTTCCTACATCCCTTCTAAAAGGTAAGTTCTGCAAGGAAAAGGATTTTGTTTCGTTCATTGCTCTAGACCCAGAACAGTGCCTGGAACACAGCAGGCACTCAATAGACATTTGCTGAATTTAAAAGGAAAGAATGAACCTTCTGGATATGCAACTCCACTCTGCTCACATCCCTGATGAAAACCTCAGAGGCTCCCACTTCTCACCCTCGCCTTACTTTTCCAACCTGAGCACCCAGGTGAGTAACACCCTCTGTGCCAGCCCCTCTGACTCCACAACCCCCCATGCTGCCTGGCACCCTAGCCCAGAGTCCCCACCCCCTACAGCCTGGGAGGCTCCAATGTGTCCGGGCGCCTGATGGCAATACCTGGGTGTCTGTTGGGGGCTCATCGGTGCTGGCGCGGCTACTGTTGAGGTATCTGAGCTTGTCCTTCTTGTCGATGGTATAGAAGCCCTCGCTGCGGGCACAGCCCGTCACGTGCTCACGGATGCCATCGTCCCGTTTCTTTTTCTTAGCTGAAGAGAGGCTGGTGGGTGGGTGTGGGTTAAGGGCCACATGGACATTCTTGGAAAGCCCCTCCCAGTCCTTCTGAGACCAGTCCCACTGGGCCCAGCCTCCCTACTCTCAGGAGATCAGGGCTGATCTCCAAGCCCCACAGCTAAGCCACTCCCATGAGGCTGTCCACTGGCCAACACTACTGATGGTCCCAACTCCATCAGGGGTACCTAGTTGCATGGTGCTGGGCCTTAGCCACTTTCTGCCTCAGTTTCCCCATCAGCAAACTGGGGCAATAGCAATGCCTCTCTGAATGATTACATATGCTTAGGCACTTAGCAGACTTCCTGAAACAGAGGAAGTGCTCAGTAAATTAGTCTGATATAGTGGGGATAATGACCGCTCCAACTTGATAGTGTTGTCAAGAGTGGTGAGAGTAATAACCAACTATCAGGGTAGCATCATGGTCCAGAGCCCAGATTCTGGAGGCAGATTTGCCTGGGTTCCACTCTCAGCTCTGCCACTTCATAGCTGTAGGACTTTGGGCAGGTCAGTTAACCTCCCGGAGCCTCGGTTTCTGCATAAATAAAATGGGAATAATAGCCCCTACCTCACTGGGCTGTTGGGAAAATTAAGTTAGGTGATGAGGGGGGCTAGGAAGAGTGGGCCCCCAGTCTCTGCTACTGTGATGTTGTACAATCACGTTGCTACATTTGCCCCAAGACCTGCTAACTCTGGGGGTGAGATGGGCCTGGCACAGGTGTGTTTCACAGTGCCAGTGACACCTCCATATGGAGCCTGGCATGGTGCCAGCACAGACACCGCTTGGTGACGGGGATTTGTGCTGGCACCTTCACGGGTATCCTGGGAGATAGGGCCCAGGGAGGTGGGCGAGCACCGTGCCCCGTCGGCTAGGATATAGGGATGGTAAACCCAGAGTGTGTCATTGAGCCAGTCCATGCCATTGTCCTGCTGCAGCAGCCGCTCATAGGTGACACACAGGAAGCGGATGTCCTCCTCATCGATGCCACCATTCCAGATGTCATACAGGATGGTCATCTCCTCGAACTCAGACCGGGGCCGGAAGAGGGGTTGTGGTGGCGAGAGCTCGGGCGAGGCTGGGGCCACCAGGTCCTCGTGGCGCTTCTTAGGCGGCCGGCGACAGGGCCCCCGAACCTTGGCCAGGTCCATGAACTCCTCAGTGACCTCATCGCGCCCGCGAGGGCCTGGAGGGATGGCCTCGGAGGGCCACTGGTTCTCTAGCTCCTTAAAGGGCAGCTTGGTGGACTCAACAGGGGGTGGCGGTGGGGGCGGAGGAGGCTGCGGAGGCAGGGGCGGTGGGGGGGCTGGGATTCCCGCATTCCGGAAGTCCAGGGTCACGGCCCGGGGGTCATGGGTGCTGGGAAAGACAGGGGTCTGTGGCTGGCCTGGCAGGAGCAGAAAGTCCCTGCTGAGGGTGGCCCCTGCTGGTGGCCGGACCAAGGACCCATCCAAGGAGAGCACAGCCGGCGGGGATCGCCGGGGCCTGCCCGGCTTCCTCTTGATAGGGGGTGGGCAGGGGGCCAGTGGTGCGGGCAACAGAGGTGGCAGCTGGGCAGGGGCCCGTGTCTGGGCCCGCAGGACGGGGACAGGTAATGCCAGGGGCAGAGGCAGGGGCAAGGGCAGGGGGAGAGGCAGGCCCGTCTCCAGGAGCACCGGGGAGGCCAGGGGGCCAGATCGCTCATCGCGCCGGCCAGCTGGGAGGGGACAGACAGGCAGGAGCAGGGGCCCGCCAGGCTCGGGGAAGGTGGGTGTGAAGCTGAAGTCCCGACCAGGTGTCCTGGGGAGGCCCCCACTGCTCAAGCTGGGGGACTGGGATGGGTAGGAAAAGGGACTGCCGGGCACCTGTGGGGAACTCAGTGACAGGCCGCTGCTGCCCCCCGACAGTGGGGGCTCCCCGCTCGGCGTGGCCGGCACCGTCTCTGTACTCTGTGACTTGGCCAAGCTGCCACAGAGGCCCGGAGTACGTGGGGGCTGCTCCTCTGGAGGGGGCTCCAGAGGGACGGGTGGGTGTGGGGGGTCTGGGGTCTCAGGCTCTGGTGGTGGGCTAGGCGGCCGGGGCGGTCGAGGGGGTGGTAGTGGCGGCTGCAGGGGTAAGGAGAGCAGTGTAGGGGGCTCCACTTCCAGGTCATCCTCTGCAAAGAGGTGGGCAAAAACCAGACCATTACTATTCAATTCGAACATCTCTTGGTGCCCTATTTAAGCTCCCCTACTATGTGCTTAATACCTGACCTCACAGCCCTCTGAGCCCCCTGGAGTTCTGTGTATATGGGGACTGTCCCCCAATAGCTAAACTACTCAAGGCTTCTCAGTGCTCAGCTCAGTGTCAGGCACACAGTAGGTCCTTGATAAATGATGGTGGAATAAATGAAAGACATAAGGAGACATGGCTGCTAGCCTTTGACATTATGTCCTTAGAATGGTGTTCTTGTGAACTGGGAATGTCCTGTAGACCAAGAAAATGAGCTCTGCTATTGAATAAAATTCAACAAGTCCC